>NC_137810.1:2740110-2840110 GCF_963921795.1 Nannobrachium achirus | reverse complement strand
CCCCTTTCTCTCTATCTTGGTCTGGATTCTTTTTCTGGGTTTTCTACAACATACTGAACCCTTATCACTCACCCAACACTCTCTCTCACTCCATACTGATCTACTGACTTCCACACCCCATTCATTTAGAATGTTTTGCATTATTTCAGTTTGTGAATAAACAATGTGTAGCCTTGTGCAAGCGGCTCTACTGTATGTTGTGCTAACAGAACAAGCTGCAGTGGCAGAATAGAGGAAATAATATGTGCTGTGGTTTAGAGGTGTGAAAACAGCCTTCTGTCCTCTGCTGTTACTTTGTTAGAATACAGTAAACAACTGAACTATTCACTATTACATGTTCAATTTGAACTTACAACTTACTTACATTTCCAATGTACAATGTAAGCATTTAACAGTTAAGCTCTCAATCCAGAGCGACTTACAATAAGCAAGGACAAAGGTAGGCCTAACAAAACATCAACATCAAATGCATAGTAGCCTAATCTAAACACGTGGGCAGACCAAGAACCTATTCAATAAAAAAATGTAGTGAGTACACAGAATACAACGTAACTATAATACTATTACAATACATTATAAAGCTGTATTTGAGGATGTGTTCATAACAATATATTGACATCAAGCCTGCTGTGCAGAAACACCATATAAGGCAGGGGTTGGCAACATGCGGCCTGCGGGCCAGAAGTGGCCCCTCAGCAGTGTTTCACTTCATCAGCAGCAAGGAGAAAAGTAATTCAGTATTTTTACTCAAGTACTGAACATAAGTACACTTTATATTAGTATTATAGTATTTCATATTGTCATATTGCACACACTAGGTTTCCACCTGACAACACTGTGACAATATAAACTGTGGTTTTCACATGGAAAAAAACTTTACCACACAAAACTTCACACTGATGAATCCATAAGTTCAACTGTTTTTATTTTAACACAAGGTCATCAAATAGAAATATTAATCTAGTAAACTAAGAACCTATCATCATCTAACAGTAGAATAATGACAAAAAATCAATGGTCTGTACAATGAAACTATAAACACTTTACCTCAAAGGTATTATATACCTATATTATATTATATTTTAATGTCAATGCATTGCTGTATTAAAGTATAGGGGGGTTATATAAAAATAATGATATAGAAAATCAAGAATGAAGATGGATTTTATTTGTCTCTTAAAGGTACAAGCAGTGAAACATTGTTCCACACAGAATAATGCACTTTAACACAACAATACAGCAAGATGAAAAATAAGAAATAATACTGGATGTAATGACGTAAAATCAAAACACTAATGATAAAATAAGATGTATTGATTGATTGATTGATTGATTGATTGATTGATTGATTACAGTGAGACAAGTCACACTAAAAGGATAACATCATCAAGGATGCATCATGCTGCATCATATGATGCAAAATACATCATCATTCATGCTGAAATACTCAAATATCTCAAAACACAGATTGAACACACAAAATAACTCAGGATTGTGTTGATCGTGTCCCAAACAACAATAAAATAAGATCGGGTTGTCCCAGGCGCCGTACAGACATCTGCGTGAAACATCTTCTCCGTATCGTCTGAGAATGGCCACTGGGTGCGCCGTACTAATGCATTGTCAATGGAAGGTTGTTTGGTTTTTTGTCGTTGCCGTGTCTCTAGCTCAACCGCAGCCTGTCTTTTGGCCAAGAGACACGGCAACGACAAAACACCAAACAACCTTCCATTGACAATGCATTTAGTACGGCGCCCCCAGTGGCCATTCTCAGGCGATAGTATTTCCTGTAAAGTAATCATATTGCACACACTAGGTTTCCACCTGACAACACTGTGACAATATAAACTGTGGTTTTCACATGGAAAAAAACGTTACGACACAAAACTTCCTCCTGTGCCACTCGCTTGTATCTATTCTGCATCTAGCTTAAGGCAAGACACACATTTAGAGTGAACATTTATAACTCAAATCTCTGCTCCTGGGGGTCCCTGGAACACAATGTTTTGAGACGGCGGTCTGCAGCAAATATAATTTTGGGGGTCCTTGACACGACAAAGTTTGAGAGAACCACTGATATAATAGCAACATTCAAAAAACATTTGTAGCCTAAATCAGTATAGTTCTCAAACTTTGTTATGTCAAGGATCCTCATCTCAAAACATTGTGTTCCAGGGACCCCCAGAAGCAGAGATTGAGTTAAAAATGTTCTCTCTGACTTTGGGTCTTGCCTTAAGCTAGATGTAGAATAGATACATTTCAATTCAGAGGAGCTTTATTGGCATAAGAAAACATACGTTTACATTGCCAAAGCAGTGTCAAAATAAAAACAGTTGAACTTTGGGATTCATCAGTGTGAACTACACCCAGCTCAGTGTTCACTCATTGTTTGATGTCTGATCATTTTTATATACGTATTTTAAGTATTGGCAAGTTTTCAAAAACGATGTAAAGAAATCTTATGACAATAATCATAATCTTTTTTTTCCTTTTTTTTTATACTTTATTGAGTCAGCCAGCATGCAAACATCCTTCAAAATAACAATCTCACTGTCATTGTTCACATATATATACTTGTTCCACATGCCATGTCCATGTGCTGAATAGACATCTTGACCCCTTTTTTTTTTTTTTTTTTTTTACACGTGAAAAAAACATCACCTACATAAAATACACAAAATACATAAAATAAAGAGGCTTTTCCTACTTGATGTCCGTATCTGAAACACCCTTGGTTTGAACAAAAGGATAAGTAAAAAAGGACAATAAAACGAAAGGGTTAAGAGGGCATGTTATCCTTATTTAAGAGATACGAGGCCCATGCGCCTGGACAGGACTGTAATTCAAATATTATATTAAGCAGAAAATAAGTATCAAACAATTGCTGTCATGTAGAACATGTTTTTTTTTTTTTAACATTAAAGGAGTAGTTCACCCCCCAAAATGTCATTTTTTCTATTGATTACTCACGCCATGGAGACCTGAGTTCAATAATATTTGTTGTATTCGTCGCATTCCTAAGACAATAATCAGATTTTAGTCAATTTACCCCATTGATTCAGGATGGGGACCCAAATGCAAATGCCTCCATCACCCAATCAATAGAAAAATGTCATTGTGGGGGTGAACTACTCCTTTAACCACTTGAACTCATCATGACATCTCCATTGTGTGTGTGTGTGTGTGTGTGTGTGTGTGTGTGTGTGTGTGTGTGTGTGTGTGTGTGTGTGTGTGTGTGTGTGTGTGTGTGTGTGTGTGTGTGTGTGAGAGGGGGGGGGGGGGGGTAGATGTGTATAAGAAGATGGATTCTGCACTTACCTGACACACCACAGATCTGTAAATACAAAGAGAAGAAACACCACACATGCAGTAAATTGAATATAAATTGTTACTCTAAAACTGCCATGTTATGTTTAGATAAATGTAATGTAGTAGTGATCACCTTTACATGTTGTGTATCGACACAGCAGGACCAGAAGGATGCTCAGTAGAATCACAACCAGAACTCCTACAATCACTCCAACATGTAGAGAACTGAGCTGGGCTACAGCAGGAGAGGCTGGTTCTATTGGAGCAGGAGTAGCCAACACTGCAAACAGAGGTTGTTAAACACTGTTAAATTGTGTTGAATACTGGTGGGCCATTTTGACAACCCTACGTTAGACTGTTAGAGGTAATATAAACGTAAACAAAAGTTTATTAAAATCGGTGGCCCGCAGGCTCTCCACGGGCTGCCAAACGCCCGCGGGCCGCCAGTTTGACCTCCCTGCTTCTAAGGCCTCATATAAGTGTGTGTTTGTGACACAAGGATCTCACCTCTCACATGCATCCTACTCTCCAGTGACTCTCCACGGCCAGAGGTGGAACACCTGTAGAGTCCTTCATCAGACTTGGAGACATGGAGGATGGTCATCTGTCCTGTAGACTCAGACCTGAAGAGGGAGCCATCTTTATAGAAATCAGCTGGATGATCAGAGGTTGGTTTACCAGTTCGCCAGTCTCTGTACCAGCAGCGCAGAGTGACATCACTTCCTTCCATCACAGGAAGTACAGGCATCCCCAGGATCACATCTCTACCTGAACAATGATAAATAATAACAATAGACTGAGATTACATCACTGTAAACAATGATAAATAATAAACAATAGACTGAGATTACATCACTGTAAACAATGATGAATAATAAACAATAGACTGAGATTACATCACTGTAAACAATGATGAATAATAAACAATAGACTGAGATTACATCACTGTAAACAATGATACATAATAAACAATAGACTGAGATTACATCATTGTATACAATGATACATAACATCAGCATAGAATAAGTTTTATACATTTATCACTGTTCAAACATGAGGTTTTATCATGAAATACACTTTAACAAACATCTGAATGGATACACACTGTAGAACGATATGCACACACACACGCACGCACACGCACGCACGCACGCACGCACGCACGCACGCACGCACGCACACACACACACACACATACAGACACAATAAAAATACAGTATGTGATGTGCAGAACGTACCAATACCAGTCACAGTGATGTCAACAGAGTTACTCTTTCCCTCTGAAGACTCACACCAGTAAACACCAGCGTCAG
The DNA here is from genome assembly GCF_963921795.1 of Nannobrachium achirus. Lineage (NCBI taxonomy): Eukaryota > Metazoa > Chordata > Actinopteri > Myctophiformes > Myctophidae > Nannobrachium > Nannobrachium achirus. Next base: position 2,835,488 of record NC_137810.1, on the reverse strand, counting down.
AGGGCCCTATGTAGCTGATGAGACATCCTGTGGAGTTCATCTCCCCCCAATGACCACCAGGACCACCATCATCCTCACCACACTGTGAGGTGATGTTTCTGATGTCGGTCCTCTTCACTGTCCACACAGTAGAGTCAGACTGTCTGTCCTCACAACTCAGAAAGACAGACTCATATGTAAATAACTGTGATCTGTCAGGACTGAGTCTGAGAGACACTGTGGAGCAGAGAGGGAGGATAACGATGATTTCCTGATCATGTTATTGGTTATTAAATACATGTAAATACACTGTATTCCTTATTATAGTTTCTGATTCCATGGATATAGATTGTGGTCATTAGAAGACAAACAGACTGAGACAGAGAGAGAGAGAGAGAGAGAGAGAGAGAGAGAGAGAGAGAGAGAGAGAGAGTGTGAGTGAGAATGAGAGAGAAAGAGAAAGAGAAAGAGAGACACAGGGGGGGGGGGCAGAGGAACAGAGAAGCCATTTTGTGTTAATAATGTTGACATAATGTTGATCTGATATGTTTCAGGTAAAAGAATTACATAGACCTGTCTTTTATCAAACTATATTCTTGAGATTGATTCAATTGATTGATTAATCCCCACTCATCGTCTTTTTCAGAAAGTGTGAGTGATGTCGTTTTGTAGTTGAACCAGACCTTTCTGGTGGTCAGAGACAGTATGGACAGACCTTGAACCTTAATTAGGCCTCATTCTGACAGACTCACACTAATACACTAATAGTGTTTATATTGATAACAGAGTCATAGTAAGTAGAACTAATAGTGTTTATATTGATAACAGAGTCATAGTAAGTAGAACTAATAGTGTTTATATTGATAACAGACCCAGTAAACACAAGCCGTCATTTAGCCCAATGGTTATGTTTAGCCCTCATTTGAACCGTCTATCGTCAGTCTGTCTATAGACCGATTGTAGCTGATTACATTTAATCCATTATTCCATACTTGTTGATTAAAAAAACAGCTTTAATATCCACACCTGGTTTTCAAATATTGGACTAAAGTAATTTTAAGAACCAATTTCACTATATAGTCTAGTTGAGTTGTAGCCGTCATCTGAACGCTTCCATAATAACGATATATTACCGTTCAGGACAAACGTGTGTTAGACCATCTTTTTTTTAAATACATTTTTATCAAGTTGTTCATTATCGGATGCTAACAGTATCTCCCGGTTTTACCTTAATAGTTGATTGCATCCACTGAGCAGTTTCTGGCCATTGCACATCTTATAGCCGTCTAAAAGACGTGCTGGTCAATACCTTTGAAAAATTCTAAAAGTGTATTAAATAATTGCATAATGCCGTGGTACGCTGCTCATGACAGCATACTATTACTTCTCTGAGTTACATAATTCATTCTGACACCAACAGCCACAAACACACAAGACTGCATGTCACCCCCACCATACGATAATGATTAAATAAAATCGTTTTATAGCTATGCATCAATATAAAGTTAGTTTGTGTTGTCAAACAAATGCACCGACCTCAAACGAACAGCGGGAAGCGATATGTCAACTACTAATAGCTGCTGGAACCCCTTTGAATCACTGCTGTGGTCGAGCGGTTAGCGCGCAGGTTTCAAGTACAGTAGATCCTGAGTTCGAACCCCGTCGACTTCCAGTGTCAAATAATAACAGTGCAAGAAATCATCACAAATACGATCAGCTGCGGTGGTACGGTAGGATACGGCTCTCAGAGCTAAGGAAAAATGATTTTAAATCCTGCTGGCTGCCATCATTTTCACTAAATTTTCACTACTTTCGGCGGCCGCTAGGGGCCGCTAAAGGCGTTTAAATGACGGTGATACAATGGCTTGGCTTGGCATAGACGGTGAAAAAACTTTAACATTTAAACTCGTCACAGACTGGATCTAGCTATACGTCCGGTTTAGGCGAAGACGTCATCTGAACGCGATTTAACCCCCAAATTGCTTAGTGGGGAGTCATAGTAAGTAGAACTAATAGTGTTTATATTGATAACAGAGTCATAGTAAGTAGAACTAATAGTGTTTATATTGATAACAGAGTCATAGTAAGTAGAACTAATAGTGTTTATATTGATAACAGAGTCATAGTAAGTAGAACTAATAGTGTTTATATTGATAACAGAGTCATAGTAAGTAGAACTAATAGTGTTTATATTGTACTCACAGACTAGAAGGCAAATCCATGTCAAATCCATCCTGGGTTGTTGCTCAAAGACCAACTGACTGACTGACTGACTGACTGACTGACTGACTGACTGACTGGCTGGCTGGCTGGCTGGCTGACTGACTGACTGACTGACTGACTGACTGACTGACTGACTGACTGACTGGCTGGCTGACACAGAGCACCTCCTACTGCTGTTCTTGTGGTGAGGAGGATGGTACACTGGCCAAATTCCAATCTCCCCCCTAAACCCTGTTGACTGTTAACTCACGGACTTAGGTGACGTCAACATGGTAAGGGCTTGAGGGTACACCCCCTTGTCAAACGGCTTCTGCTCTGCACCAGAGCAGGGAGAGGAGAGGCTAGAAAGGGAGGGGAGGGAGGGGTCGGTTTGACAAGTAAGGGTGCCTGTGAGGTCAAAACAGCGGTGTGGTTCGTCTCAGGACGTTGTGTAAACACAATCCAATAAAAAAAAAACTAACTTTGAAGCTCAAGAAATGACCGCACTTGCCTAAGGACAATCCACTGTGTTAGTTATGAGAGAGCCTGCGAAATCTAGCAACAGGGGCAGCCGAAATCTAGCAACAGGGGCAGCAATGAAAAAAATCAACTAAAGCAGGTATGAAGGGGTATGATAAAAGGCAGATTTAACCCTATATGTGTTTTGGTCTGGATGTCTCCTTTAAGGTTAACTGACTGGCTGGCTAACTGACTGACTGACTGACTGACTGACTGACTGGCTGGCTGACTGGCTGACTGGCTGGCTGGCTGGCTGGCTAACTGACTGACTGACTGACTGACTGACTGACTGACTGACTGGCTGGCTGGCTGGCTGGCTGACTGACTGACTGACTGACTGACTGACTGACTGACTGACTGACTGACTGACTGGCTGGCTGACTGGCTGGCTGACTGGCTGACTGGCTGGCTGGCTGGCTGGCTAACTGACTGACTGACTGACTGGCTGGCTGGCTGGCTGGCTGACTGGCTGACTGGCTGGCTGACTGGCTGGCTGGCTGGCTGACTGACTGGCTGACTGGCTGACTGACTGACTGGTTGACAGTAGGCTAGCAGCTATCATACTGTAGATGCATCATATGTCATAATGTCGTAATGTGTTCTAAAGTCCTACACTTGTGAGGACAAAATGATCTCTGATACTGAAGCTGATGAGGTCGGCAAAATCACGCTCTTTCGAACGCCCATCATTTCGACCGGAGGGTTAGCGACTCACTCCACGGAGGTTAGGGTTAGGGTGAGGGTTAGAGTCGGGTGTCGAAAAGATGATGCTCCCAATGAGGTCATGGTTATGAGTGGAGGCCACCGATCTCTCTCTCCCACTTTCTCTCTATCTTGGTCTGGGTTCTTTTTCTGGGTTTTCTACAACATACTGAACCCTTATCACTCACCCAACTCTCTCTCTCACTCCATACTGATCTACTGACTTCCACACCCCATTCATTTAGAATGTGTTGCATTATTTCAGTTTGTGAACAAACAAAGAGTAGCTGTGTGCAAGCGGCTCTATGTTGTGCTAACAGTGTTTTTTTTTTAATGTTTTTTATCCCACGGTTTTGCAACCCATTTTTCTCACCCGGTGACTACCTAACCTGTAGTCCTGGGGACATTGGGGGAGCACCCGGCTGGCTAGGGGGAGGTAGTATAGAAACCAGGACTACTGCATGTTTTTGTGTGAGGGCCTATGCCCAAGGAGACACGGGGAGAACATGCAAACTCACCACAGAAAGGCCCTATCGCCAACCCCACCTAGGGTGTGGGTGCTGATGACGCGGGTGGAGGAACACGCCCCCAGCGCCCACAGCTTCGCCCCGGCGGGAATCGAACCCAGGACCTTCGAGCTGTGAGGCGAAGTGCTAACCACTGCACCACCGTGTCCCTAACAGTGTTAGCTGCAGTTCAACTCTATGTCGTGCTAACAGTGTTAGCTGCAGCACAAATCTATGTCGTGCTAACAGTGTTAGCTGCAGTACAACTCTATGTTGTGCTAACAGTGTTAGCTGCAGTACAACTCTATGTTGTGCTAACAGAACAAGCTGCAGTACAACTCTATGTTGTGCTAACAGAACAAGCTGCAGTGGCAGAACAGAGGAAATAATATGTGCTGTGGTTTAGAGGTGTGAAAACAGCCTTCTGTCCTCTGCTGTTACTTTGTTAGTATACAGTAAACAACTGAACTATTCACTATTACATGTTCAATTTGAACTTACAACTTACTTACATTTCCAATTTACAATATAGGCATTTAACAGTTAAGCTCTCAATCCAGAGCGACTTACAATAAGCAAGTGTGATAGGGATGAAAGGAAGGTGTTGTTATTTTTCATTTTTTGTATTATTTCTTTAACTACAATGATGTTTTCTTTTTGTTTCTTTTATTTAAACACATTGTATTTTCGTTATGGTATTTATGTTGTAATAATATTCCTTTCCCCCTAATCATGTTCTCTTTTTCTGAATGGACTGCGGGACTTTAAGTGAATGGAGGTTCTGGATAGGATAACTAGCGGCCATGTAGCAGCCTATGCAGTGTGGGGTGACGTCACGGCTGGCCAATTGGGTGGCATCTGGGCGAGACGCAGGACTATGAATGACTGGTGCGTCTCAGTCAGAGCAGAGCAGGGGAGCAGAGCAGACGTGTTAAGAGAGCAGAGACACCGGGGGTTCTAAGGAACCATGTACGCAGAGCGGAGACTCATGTGACTGAGTAGAGTAGCTATGCTACACTGATTGAGAAACATTGTGCGAACCTTATAGTTTACAGCAACGGAGAGACTGGCGAGCCGGTGAGAGAGGCGAACCGGTGCCTGGCCGCTGTGAGAGAGAGACGGAGAGAGACGGAGAGACGGCTACCTGACCCGCCGGTGAGAGAGACGGTCCTGTGTGTGTCGCACGCATACATCACTGTGTGTAAGTACCTGTCTATCGCGACACACGAAGTTAAAGCACCGTACTTTAGGATAGCCATTCTATACCTATGAACAGATGAGCTGGCGGCCTCCTCTTGTGTGTTTCAGGATCTGTTGTGGAAGTGAGACGTAGGACGTATACTGTGGAATCCTATCTCTGCTGAGCTGTGTGGCTACTTTGGCTCCCTGGTGCCCACCCCCTTGCTATATCGATTCGTTGAACACGAACACTAGTAGAGTGACCCATGATTGCACCCTGCACTTTACTAGTCGAACAAAGATAATATTTTAACTATTACTATTTTAACCATTAATAAATGAGTTGCATTATCTTTTATTAGTTAGCGGCGCCTTTTAGGACGATAGGTTTTCTTTTGTGTTTTATTGTGATTCTATGGTATTTTAGAGACCCACTGTATAGGACGAATAAAATCCTTTTTGTACCTTTGTACCCCCCTGAACAAACGTTGTGGTGTCAGTCTCTCCAGGGTGTTCGTACCCATTATTGCTCTCCCAGCCTGGTATTATTACGAACCTGTGTCTAGCCTAGTGGTGTTAAACCTTTAATGGTTTGTTGGTTAAAGTCCAACTGGCGTTGTCCGGCAACAAAGGTCCCCCTTTTCCATTTGGGTTTATATAAGAATAATCATACAACAGTAATATATATATATTCCTTTAATGGTAAATGGTTAATAGTATTGTATTATTATAATACCATTATTTTTTAACGTAACAGTAAGACTGGCCCACCTTACATAATGACAAAGGGGTTACATGTCTCCATTCCGACACTAAGCCTATCCCTAACCCTAAACCTAACCTCTATGGAAGTGCTGCCACTCCGACAATAAGAAGTCACTGTTGGAGTGGAGAGCAGTCACAGGAAAAAGGTAGGCCACAGACATCAAATGCATACTAATCTAAACACGTAGGCAGACCAAGAACCTATTCAATAAAATATATTAGTGAGTTCACAGAAAACAACGTAACTATTCACTATTACATGATGATAGTGAGTAAACTGTTCACTATTACAATACATTGAGGATGTGTTCATAACAATATATTGACATCAAGCCTGCTGTGCAGAAACACCATATAAGGCAGTGGTTGGCAACATGCGGCCTGCGGGCCAGAAGCGGCCCCTCAGCAGTGTTTCACTTCATCAGCAGCAAGGAGAAAAGTAACTCAGTATTTTTACTCAAGTACTGAACTTAAGTACACTTTATATTAGTATTATAGTATTTCCTGTAAAGTAATCATGTTGGACACACAAGGTTTCCTGACAACACTGTGACAATAAGCTGTGGTTTTCACATGAAAAACACACAAACCCTGCGTCACTCACTTGTATCTATTCTGCATCTAGCTTAAGGCAAGACCCACTTTTAGAGTGAACATTTTTAACTCAAATCTCTGCTTCTGGGGGTCCCTGGAACAACATATTTTGAGATGGGGGTCCGCAGCCAAATACATATCATGTTGAAATTATCTTGCGGCACCCCTGGACTGCCGTCGCGGCACCCCTGCTTTAAGATACTGTGCTCATTTGCTGTCATTGAATCTACTTAATGAGAAGGCCATCTCAGAACAATGGAAAAGTACACGTTCATGCATGAGATTCAAGTCAGAAAGAGAGGCGTGGCTTACAACACTGCAGATGAATTGACAGGAAGGGTGTAAGCAGATCTGATATAGCTTAATGTTTGTGAGACAAAAGTTGTGAAAGTAGCAGTTTATCTGCACTTGAATCTGCACTTGTGGTCCATGTTTCTCACTGTTCTTCCCTATTCTAAGATATTGCAGTCATGTTGAGAAACTCTCCTCCAGAGAAACACAGAAGTCAGATCGGCAAGCGACAAGTGGAGACAGTGGCGTCAGTTCAGCCAAAGCTAGGGTATGGCAAAGATGGCAGTCCTCATGGAAAAGAGGCATTACATTTTGTATAACACGGTTCTATTGTGAAAATAGCAGATCTACATGCTCACAACGCCTCGCGCTGCGAGGCGTTGTGAGCATGTAGATCGGCTATTTTCACAATATCTGAAAAAAAAAAAAAAGTTTTGTCCGTTTTATTTACACAGGTTTCTACGGTTTCTTGGGCTGGATATGGCAGCCTGGAATTGTTGTTCAAGTGCAGCTAAACTTAGCATGTTAGTAAACGTGACACATGAATTGCACCTGTGCAGCTGACCCACAGAACCTGGGAATTTACCATTTTGTCAAGATGGGGAGAATAAAAGTGTGGAGATATTATGCTTGTTAAAGTGACCATTTTGTTAAATTTTGCATTTGTAGTTATTTTACTGTAATTTAACAACATAATAGCCATCACAGATACACAAAGAGACATTCATGGATTTATATTTAAAAGTAACTTTTATTTCCCCCCTGGACCCAGGGTATGGCAGCTGCATACCCCTGCCATACCCAATTGACGCCCGTGAGTGGAGAAGTTGCCTCCTGTCCTGTCTGAGACCAACCTATATTTTATGCATAAATATAGGGCTCACTGGGATAGAATAGCGGGGCTCAGACTTCGTACCCTGGCCTCAGTACAACTTGTTGCTGATAAGGAAAGCATGGTTTGAGCCCAGAGACTCTGTATCACATTTCTATTATTCAATCTGTAAATTTGTTTTACTTTATGCTTAATTATTAAATACATATTTTTGCTTTTAACACTTTAGTCCTCTCCTCCTATTTTCACCATATAACGGACGCGCGGAAAAAGCTTGATCTGAGGGTTTAACAAATTATCTCACTGCACTAGGGGCTGAATGGTTAGGGAGCCTGCCTGGGGAACCAGAGCCCCTGGTTGTCCCAGGTTCCATTCCATAGCTGAATGGTTAGGGAGCCCGCCTGGGGAACCAGAGCCCCTGGTTGTCCCAGGTTCCATTCCATAGCTGAATGGTTAGGGAGCCGCCTGGGGAACCAGAGCCCCTGGTTGTCCCAGGTTCCATTCCATAGCTGAATGGTTAGGGAGCCCGCCTGGGGAACCAGAGCCCCTGGTTGTCCCAGGTTCCATTCCATAGCTGAATGGTTAGGGAGCCCGCCTGGGGAACCAGAGCCCCTGGTTGTCCCAGGTTCCATTCCATAGCTGAATGGTTAGGGAGCCCGCCTGGGGAACCAGAGCTACTGGTTGTCCCAGGTTCCATTCCATAGCTGAATGGTTAGGGAGCCCGCCTGGGGAACCAGAGCCCCTGGTTGTCCCAGGTTCCATTCCATAGCTGAATGGTTAGGGAGCCCGCCTGGGGAACCAGAGCTACTGGTTGTCCCAGGTTGGATTCCCAGCCAGGGTAGCAATGTGGATGTGTCAAAATAAAGTAACTCAGTATTTTTACTCAAGTACTGAACATAGTACACTTTATATTATTACAAGGGGGTTATAAATATTGAACAAATGAAAATATTAAGTAATCTTATTCCACCTGACAACACTGTGACAATATACATTATAAGCTGTGGTTTTCACATGAAAAACAAACTTCCTCCTGTGCCACTCGCTTGTATCTATTCTGCATCTAGCTTAAGGGAAGACACACATTTAGAGTGAACATTTATAACTCAAATCTCTGATTCTGGGGGTCCCTGGAACACAATATGTTGAGATGGGGGTCCCTGGAACACAATGTTGGTCCCTGGAACACAATGTTTTGAGATGGGGGTCCCTGGAACACAATATGTTGAGATGGGGGTCCCTGGAACACAATGTTGGTCCCTGGAACACAATGTTTTGACATGGGGGTCCCTGGATTAACATATTTTGAGATGGGGGTCCGCGGCCAAATACATATCATTCAGTTTGAGAACCATTTTTTATGTTTTCAAAAAACTGTGAGGATTTAGAAGACATTTGTAGAATCGGCCTATATCAGTGCATGGTTCTCAACTGTGTCATGACCCCCAACATGATATGTACGCGGACCCCCATCTCAACATATTGTGTTCCAGGGACCCCCAGAAGCAAAGATAGTTAAAAATGATGACTAAATGTGGGTCTTGCCTTAAGCTAGATGCAGAATAGACACACACACACACACACACACACACACACACACACACACACACACACACACACACACACACACACACACACACACAGTGTGAACAACACCCAGCTCAGTGTTCGCTCACTGTTTGATGTCTGACTAATGTCATGTGAGTAGAATTACACAAGTAGACTATTGGCACGTTTTAAACATGTGTATTCAATCCTATGACAATAACCAGAATCTACATAGTAACAAAATATGAAACCTACTGGAGTAAAAGTACAATATTTGCCTCTGAGATGTAATGGAGTAGAAAGTAAAGAATTGGAAATAAAGTAAAAGAATAAGAAAACTCAAAATGGCACTTTAGTACAGAACCTGAATTAATGTATTGTGTTCACTGTGTTCAGGAAAAAAACTTTAAATAAATATTAAAATGTAGAAACTTTATTTTGAAGGTTATAATGATGGTGGACAAACACTCAACCATATGTGGTCCTACTTCAGTCATTGGCTGTGTGTGTGTGTGTGTGTGTGTGTGTGTGTGTGTGTGTGTGTGTGCTTGCATGCATGTGCGTGTGTAGGCCACCTAGCTGTACTAATTGTTGGTGCCGTACATTACAGTCACACCAAAAAGAGTGAAACAGTGCCACCGTGTGGTCAGGAAGGTACATAATATATTCTCAGCAGGCATATTAAATTGTTGAGTTTAAACAAAGGATCTCAGTGTAAATAAGCCAAGTGCTTTCCTGAGCGTATCCTTTTAGTTGACCTTGTACCAGTGAACTTGACCTTGTACCAGTGAACTTGACCTTGTACCAGTGTACAAGGTCAAGTGTACTGTGATGGAACTGTACCTTTTCCTATGCAAACTGACAATAAAGTCTTCAATCAATCAATTGTAGAGGAGTAAAATAATATATGCCTGGAAAGTATTAAAAACATCCCTTGGGCTAAAAATGGACCCCACAAAACTTTGAAAAGTGATGACTCATCACTAAATCGTTTTTTTGGGAGTCATATTTTCCTTAGTGTATGTGAATGTGACCCAGAGTACCCTAGCTGTCAAACATTCTCCTAGGGATGTTGAATCTGTGTTAGATGTGTTACTAAACACCTTTATGAACACATTGGTGAAGAAATCGTTTGGTAATGCATTTATCCCCAGGTTTTATTAATATCCCCTGACTATTAAACCTCTGCTTTAATATTATCCCAGAGTATAAGGAAGATGTTTCTGAAATATAAGCTAGTTTAACCACTTCAAATGCTAACATCTTTAAACAACTAAACCAAAAATAGCCCATCTACAAACTTGCAATGCTATTTTATTTGTGATTTGTGTGCAACAAACTGCTTTCATGGAATCCAACTGAACATAATTATTGGACTTTAATTAATGAGAACTGATTTACAACAGTGGTTCTCCAAGCTTTTCATCTTAATGACCCCAAAATGAACAATGCATTTGGCATAATGTACAGATTATTTTATTTATTTTTATTCTACTGCAGCTCTATTCAACATGTGGTCCCAGCATCATGTCTATGGTCATACCTTTCTCTACAAACTATTTTTTTTTGTCTCGTTTCATAAAAGACTCTTTTGTCTTTTTGTTTGTTCCAAGAGAGGAAACTTCATCATTTCATCATTAATCATTCCATGACAATCTTTGTGTTCAATGAGGTTTGGCCTTATGGATGGAAATGTGTCTGTTTTCTGTGTTTTCCCTTAATTTTTAGACTATTCATGTAGTGTTATAAAACCGACCAAAATAGGACGGTCATGTCTAGCTTGCGGACCTTGGACTTTTGGTATTTTGCAGAGTGGTCCCTGAGCCATCCTAAAGGACAACTTTTTTTGATATTTTAGTTGGTCATTAGAGAAAAGAAAAGGAGTGTTAAAATGTTTTCATTTACTGCTTTCTATTGTTTTAGTGATTTAAATGCATTTACTGTAATTTAACAACATAATAACCAGCACAGATAGACAAAGAGACATTCATGGATTTATATTTAAAAGTAACTTTTATTTTATCCCCTGGACCCAGGGTATGGCAGCTGCATACCCCTGCCATACCCAATTGACGCCCCTGTCCATAATGACTGGCTATCCACAGGTTTTGTGGCAAACGTAGCAATATTAGGCCTCAAATGTCAAATTGTGAAGTAAACAAGCCTGAACATTATTTCAGGATTCTTAATTTCTTTACATTTTGGGGGAAAAGAAGGTGACTTTATCAGACACATTAACTCAACACCTCCAGTGTGTTAAGGACATCTCTCCCTCACGGGTGTGGATATCTCTTCAGTGATTGGTGGAGGAGCTGTGAGTGACAGGACAGCTCCAAGGCGCCGGTGAGGGCGGGATCTATGGTTCGTCACACGCAGGTTTTCGCAGAAGAGGGATTGGTCACCTTTAACGTCAACCAACCCAGTGTGTGTGTGTGTGTGTGTGTGTTTGAGTGTGTGTGTGTGTGTGTTTGAGTGGGACTCCTTTGCGGTGCAACCAAACCTCATCCTCATCATTATTTACAGTGTTGGGTAAGTTAAAGTTACAAGTAACTGAGTTACGTAACTAAGTTACATTGACTGTAACTTACTGGTAACTGAGTTACATTCATATTTCTGTAACTCGTCAAGTAACTGACCTTTTTTGTAGGATATTATATTTTGTTTCATGTGTACACCAAATGTAAAAGAAGTAACTCAAGTTATCTTTTCTATGTAACTTGAAACTTTATAAGATATATTTCTCCAGGGATATAACTTTAACGTGTTACTGCCATGGTGAGTTACTTACTTCAAAGTAACTTCCCCAACACTGCATATTTAACACTCCATCAAACACTTTAGCCTCCACACCAGTCCAGCGCACAATGAAAATAGACCGTCGACCATCTTGTAAATCGGCTATTTTTGCTGCACAACACCGGAGTACAGCGCAGATAAATTAAGCTCATAGACCATTTGTGAGAAATTGGTGCTTTATATCGATGTGGTTAAAAGTCTGTCGTATGAACGACGATGGAAAATGTAGCGTTTTGTAACGAGGCTCAACCGTGTAGTTTTTGGTAATTAAGACATAACAGCAGAGTTTCATAGAGCAGTGGTTCTCAACCTTTTCAGGCCGCAACCCCCAAAATAATCATATTTTAACTGGGGACCCCCCCTCCCCTGATGAGCACTAAGAGTTGAGGCATTACATTTGTATAACACGGTTGTATTGTGAAAACAGCAGATCTACATGATCTGCTGTTTTCACAATTTCTGCCTCTAATATTTGACAATTTTACCAATTTTTAAATTGTCATTTTAGACGTATTAAAAGGTCCTCAAATTGTCACTTTAGAAATGTGCAGATACCCTCTACAATTTATGTTGGTTTGTTTACTGTTGAGAGAGAAAACAATGTTGCAAGGTAGGTTGATCATCTGGGGACCCCCCAACATAATGTGGGGGTCCCTACCCACAGGTTGAGAACCACTGCTCTAATACCTCAGCACATTAGTCAGGATAAATTAAAATCCTACGTACAACCCAGCTCGTAGTGATGCGCGGGTCAGCTTTTTTTCATAACCCGCACGGCCCACAGCCCGCACGGAACGTAACCCGCCCGCCCGCGCCGCAGAACAATTTACAAATCAACGATCCGCCCGCCCCGCAACCCGCATTTAAAAAAAAAAATGGTAGACTTATATCATCTCCACAATAGCTCATCTTTATATACGGCTCTTCTTTTAAGTACCCAAAGTCGCTTTACAGAAAGGTTTACAGTAGCACAATATTGTCATAGGCTTAAAGTGTTGTTCAAATTCTGGGTTTAGCCTAAAAGACATTCATTCAAAGACGTTCATTCTCTCTAAATCGCGGGGGCATCGTCGGGGTAAGAATGGCGTTTCAGGTTTTATGTCAATCATATTTATACAGCGCCTCGCACTTCAAACAGACAGCAAAAGACGGACAATATTAAATCCTGTTGGGTATTTGACTGAATTAACCAACTACGCATTCAGTCAAAAAATCGTATCCATTGACTGGCTGGTTATATAACTTAACCGACACAACGTATTTATAAACAGACTTGTGTGGATGACAGAGACATAAGTGAAACCCTGATCAGCGACACGCGCTGAATTGTTTGTGCATTCTTCTCTGCTCTGCGGAATTGGGACGGTCCTCGCACCAAGGAGCGGAGGAGAAACCTCTCCAAGCCTCTGGCGCATTTTAAAACTTGCTCGCTCGTGCTCGTATTCAAAATGTTGTATTCTTATGGGCCTACTCTTATTAAGAATAAAAGGCAAATAAGAGCAGGGGATTATTCTTATTTATTTTTTGCACATGAGTGGCGATAACCCGCCTGCCCGTGGGCACCGGGTCGGCCCACGCATCACTACCAGCTAGTGTGTGTGTGTGTGTGTGTGTGACCCTCCACACCAAAACAACCTCTGACCTCCAAAAAGTAGCAGAAAAAAACAGTTTATTATTTCAGAACTTTGTGTTTTAGTTTTTGATCGCTTTTCAGAGATTCACGTTTGGTTGCTCAGCTGTGTCGGAGCGGGGGTGGTTTGTACCGATATGGTAACTTCTGCTATACCCATAAACCCATACATTTAAAACTATAATGTGGCCGATCACAGCCGGGAGACTTTTTGTTTGTTTTGTTTTTCTTAGTTATTTATTTCCCCCGTTGTGCCCGAGGAACTACAGCTTCATTATAATATATAAAACAAAAGGAAAAAAATAAAATAAAAAAAAAACTGTTCCAAATTATCTTCTTGTTTTAAACCAAAACACCAACATTTAGCCAGAAACACAACTGTGAATATCAAACTGAACTGCTGATACAAGCCATTCAGGGTTAGAATTATTTAATGTCTTAATTATTGAAAAATAGCAGATCTACAAGCTCACAGCGCAGCACCGAGTGCCATTTTGTGCCTTCAAGTCTTTGAATATTTTATATATATTTTTTATATAAATGTCTTCTATAAATCCTTCTTCTAAATCAGTGGTTCTCAAACTTTTTCATGTCAAGGACCCCCAAAATTACATGTATTTGGCCACGGACCCCCAATCTCAAAATATGTTGTTCCAGGGACCCCCCACCAGAAGCAAATATATGAGTTACAAATGTTCGCTTTATATTATTCAAAGACTTGCACAAATGTTCACGTATATATCTGCTATTTTTCAATAGTTAAAGCATAAAATAATTCTAACCCTAAATGGGTAAACTTGCTGATATACAGTAAATGTCATTGAAGGTAAATATCGTCCCCATTGACATACAGTAAATATGGTGGATAAATGGACACACACATCAGTGCATCCCTAGTTTAGTTGTTTGGCCAGATTGACGGGGTTGCCTTGACGACCGGGAGGCGGGGCCACTGGTTCATGCAGTCATATGATTGGTCGATGGAACGCCGTCCTCAAGACTCAAGACACGCCTCCTCCTTCTTCTTCAGTTGCAACAACAGATCATACAGACCATACAGATCATATATGATCTCACAGATCAGACAGACAGACCTTAAATACAGTCTGTCAACACTTCCTCTCCACACACACACACACACACACGCACACACACACACACACACACGCACACATACATACACACACCGTGGTCATCTGTGAAGAGAAGAACAAGAAAATGTGTCGATAGGGTTGCAAAAGAATAAAGTCCGTACCCGTTGTTTCCATCCAGGCTGAGGTGCCGGCTAGTGTATCTCTGAAGACTTTACTGTGTGTGTGTGTTTGCTTATCCCCCTAGTGGAGGTCTGGGGACTCAGATTATTTTAGACCTAGATATCTTTGTCGTGTGGACCTAGATATTTTTTCTATGTGGATATCTGAAAAACCAGGATATATGAAATATCCAGCTCTGTCTGGTCTAGGCCTAAGGGAACGCACCCACGACCACGACTAGATCTTTAACTCTTAGAGACTCTAAAAGGTTACATTATTGTTAAACATCTGCATTGCTTGATTTTAGGGCTGGGACTCGATTAAGGAAAATCAAATTAATTAGAGGCTTTGCAATTCATTAATCAAAATTAATCACATAAATATGCCTGAAACTCATCCAGTGAGATATTTTCTATGAAAGAGATCAGAGAATGTAGAATAGTTATTTTGATCAAGGTTTGCTTGTTATCTCTGCTATGGTACCAACATCAATACAACATGGAATTGTGGACACAATCTGAACAATAAACTAGTTTTGGGTCTGAGAGGCTAAATGTCATCAGACGGTGGTTCTGTGGCTCAAATGATGAATAAATAAATAATGAACCTTGATGTGAAATATGTTGAAAAGGAAAAAACGTGATTACAACATAATGTGTTTTACTTCCTCAGAACTGATCTGATCATCCATCCACCACTCATTAAAAAAAAGTCCATAGTTAAAAGACGTTTTTATTATGGAAATCGTCTTTTTGGCATTGAGTGATTTAATTACCTGACTTCCTGTGGGCGTGTCATGGTGTTAATTACCTGACTTCCTGTGGGCGTGTCATGGTGTTAATTACCTGACTTCCTGTGGGCGTGTCAAGGCTGCTCCTCGTTAGCGCTGGGTGGTCGGCTCCTGATCTGACTCCTCAACTGTTCTATGAGCTCTGGGTTCTGCTGCTGCATCTGCTGGGCAAACTGCTGACCTCTGGAACACACATACACATATACATACATATAAACATATAAACCATCTGCTGGGCAAACTGCTGACCTCTGGAACACACATACACATATACATACATATAAACATATAAACCATCTGCTGGGCAAACTGTTGACCTCTGGAACACATAAACACTGATCTATAAACCATTTGCTGGGCAAACTGTTGACCCCTAGAACACATAAACACTGATCTATAAACCATCTGCTGGGCAAACTGTTGACCTCTGGAACACATAAACACTGATCTATAAACCATCTGCTGGGCAAACTGTTGACCTCTGGAACACATAATATACATACATATAAACATAATATATATATACATATAAACATCTGCTGGGCAAACTGTTGACCTCTGAAACGATACAATATTTCCCCACACGAAGAACACACGTAGCACGGACATGAACTGGGGTGGGTGCACGCACAGCGTACACGACGCGCGCAGCGTGCACAGAGCACTCCAGAATAAAAATGATTAAAAGTATATTGTGCCCAATGTTTGTGTGTTGTGTGTAGCTTCCATCAGCCTGCAAACAGCAGGCAGAGGGCCAGTTGTACACAATGTTTGTTACCAAGTTGCTTATTATTCCAACCTATATAATAATGTTTACAGATACATCTTTTACTACAATGAGTAATACATAGTTTGGACGTCATCTTGAATGAGATTCAAAACGGAGTAGCTCTATAATTAAAACCAGCTGTGTTTGGAGGAATGCCAGCAATGGGAAACAAACAGGTGAATGTAATCAAAGGTTCATTCATATGCAAGAAGACCTGTCTGTCATCACGCAGCACGTTTCTGTTCACAGGAAGTAATTAAGAATGGCCTGTTTATGGACCTTTGATATAAAAATATCAAATGTTTAGTGTTAGGAATTCCCATATGATGATTACCACAGATAAGCTCTAAAAGTGTGAAAAACCTATTTTTCATTTCACTGGGTCTTTAAAGCCTATCGGTCAACATACGCCTGAATGAGTCCAGTGATCTTAAAGCCTATTGGTCAGTGATCTTAAATCCTATTGGTCAGTGATCTTAAATCCTATTGGTCAGTGATCTTAAATCCTATTGGTCAACATACGCCTGAATGAGTCCAGTGATCTTAAAGCCTATTGGTCAGTGATCTTAAATCCTATTGGTCAGTGATCTTAAAGCCTATTGGTCAGTGATCTTAAAGCCTATTGGTCAACATACGCCTGAATGAGTCCAGTGATGTCACCACCAGGTGGCGCCCCTCCTCCTCCTCCTCCTCCTCCTCCTGGTGCTGCTGCTGGCGCCGGCGCCGCCATGGAAACCCCGCCTCCGGCCCCGCCTCCGGCCCCCATGCCAGCGGGGGC
The DNA here is from genome assembly GCF_963921795.1 of Nannobrachium achirus. Classification (NCBI taxonomy): domain Eukaryota; kingdom Metazoa; phylum Chordata; class Actinopteri; order Myctophiformes; family Myctophidae; genus Nannobrachium; species Nannobrachium achirus. Next base: position 2,818,355 of record NC_137810.1, on the reverse strand, counting down.
TCCCATTGGTCCATACTGTCCTGACATCATCCCTGACATCCTGGATGGAAGATAAAAAGTAACGTCTTTACTTTTGTAAAAAGTACAACATGTTGTCATCAAAATGCTGGGTTATTGAAAGCTGGCAATGTTTAACTGCTATGGAGGGTAACAATGTTTAACTGCTATGGAGGATATGGTTTAACTGCTATGGAGGGTATGGTTTAACTGCTATGGAGGGTATGGTTTAACTGCTATGGAGGGTATGGTTTAACTGCTATGGAGGGTATGGTTTAACTGCTATGGAGGGTATGGTTTAACTGCTATGGAGGATATGTTCAATGTTTAACTGCTATGGAGGGTAACAATGTTTAACTGCTATGGAGGATATGTTCAATGTTTAACTGCTATGGAGGGTAACAATGTTTAACTGCTATGGAGGGTAACAATGTTTAACTGCTATGGAGGGTATGGCAATGTTTAACTGCTATGGAGGGTAACAATGTTTAACTGCTATGGAGGGTAACAATGTTTAACTGCTATGGAGGGTATGGCAATGTTTAACTGCTATGGAGGGTTAGGGTTATGTGGTTATGTTAATGTTTAACTTCTATGGAGGGTAACAATGTTTAACTGCTATGGAGGGTAACAATGTTTAACTGCTATGGAGGGTAACAATGTTTAACTGCTATGGAGGGTAACAATGTTTAACTGCTATGGAGGGTATGCAATGTTTAACTGCTATGGAGGGTAACAATGTTTAACTGCTATGGAGGGTAACAATGTTTAACTGCTATGGAGGGTAACAATGTTTAACTGCTATGGAGGGTATGCAATGTTTAACTGCTATGGAGGGTAACAATGTTTAACTGCTATGGAGGGTAACAATGTTTAACTGCTATGGAGGGTATGCAATGTTTAACTGCTATGGAGGGTATGCAATGTTTAACTGCTATGGAGGGTAACAATGTTTAACTGCTATGGAGGGTAACAATGTTTAACTGCTATGGAGGGTAACAATGTTTAACTGCTATGGAGGGTAACAATGTTTAACTGCTATGGAGGGTAACAATGTTTAACTGCTATGGAGGGTAACAATGTTTAACTGCTATGGAGGGTAACAATGTTTAACTGCTATGGAGGGTAACAATGTTTAACTGCTATGGAGGGTAACAATGTTTAACTGCTATGGAGGGTAACAATGTTTAACTGCTATGGAGGATATGTTTAATGTTTAACTGCTATGGAGGGTAACAATGTTTAACTGCTATGGAGGGTATGGCAATGTTCAACTGCTATGGAGGGTTAGGGTTATGTGGTTATGTTAATGTTTAACTTCTATGGAGGGTAACAATGTTTAACTGCTATGGAGGGTAACAATGTTTAACTGCTATGGAGGGTAACAATGTTTAACTGCTATGGAGGGTAACAATGTTTAACTGCTATGGAGGGTAACAATGTTTAACTGCTATGGAGGGTAACAATGTTTAACTGCTATGGAGGGTAACAATGTTTAACTGCTATGGAGGATATGTTTAATGTTTAACTGCTATGGAGGGTAACAATGTTTAACTGCTATGGAGGGTATGGCAATGTTTAACTGCTATGGAGGGTTAGGGTTATGTGGTTATGTTAATGTTTAACTTCTATGGAGGGTAACAATGTTTAACTGCTATGGAGGGTAACAATGTTTAACTGCTATGGAGGGTAACAATGTTTAACTGCTATGGAGGGTAACAATGTTTAACTGCTATGGAGGGTAACAATGTTTAACTGCTATGGAGGGTAACAATGTTTAACTGCTATGGAGGGTAACAATGTTTAACTGCTATGGAGGGTATGCAATGTTTAACTGCTATGGAGGGTATGCAATGTTTAACTGCTATGGAGGGTAACAATGTTTAACTGCTATGGAGGGTAACAATGTTTAACTGCTATGGAGGGTAACAATGTTTAACTGCTATGGAGGGTAACAATGTTTAACTGCTATGGAGGGTAACAATGTTTAACTGCTATGGAGGGTATGCAATGTTTAACTGCTATGGAGGGTATGCAATGTTTAACTGCTATGGAGGGTAACAATGTTTAACTGCTATGGAGGGTATGCGTGTGACATCACTGTTGTATTAAACCTATCAATGTTTAACTGCTATGGAGGCAATGTTTAACTGCTATGGAGGGTAACAATGTTTAACTGCTATGGAGGGTATGTGTGTGACATCACTGTTGTATTAAACCTATCAATGTTTAACTGCTATGGAGGCAATGTTTAACTGCTATGGAGGGTAACAATGTTTAACTGCTATGGAGGGTATGTGTGTGACATCACTGTTGTATTAAACCTATCAATGTTTAACTGCTATGGAGGCAATGTTTAACTGCTATGGAGGGTAACAATGTTTAACTGCTATGGAGGGTAACAATGTTTAACTGCTATGGAGGGTATGGTAATGTTTAACTGCTATGGAGGGTAACAATGTTTAACTGCTATGGAGGGTAACAATGTTTAACTGCTATGGAGGGTATGGTAATGTTTAACTGCTATGGAGGGTAACAATGTTTAACTGCTATGGAGGGTAACAATGTTTAACTGCTATGGAGGGTATGTTTAACTGCTATGGAGGGTATGTTTAATGTTTAACTGCTATGGAGGGTATGACAATGTTTAACTGCTATGGAGGGTATGTTCAATGTTTAACTGCTATGGAGGGTATGCAATGTTTAACTGCTATGGAGGGTATGTTCAATGTTTAACTGCTATGGAGGGTATGTGTGTGACATCACTGTTGTATTAAACCTATCAATGTTTAACTGCTATGGAGGGTATGCAATGTTTAACTGCTATGGAGGGTATGTTCAATGTTTAACTGCTATGGAGGGTATGTGTGTGACATCACTGTTGTATTAAACCTATCAATGTTTAACTGCTATGGAGGGTATGCGTGTGACATCACTGTTGTATTAAACCTATCAATGTTTAACTGCTATGGAGGGTATGTGTGTGACATCACTGTTGTATTAAACCTATCAATGTTTAACTGCTATGGAGGGTATGCGTGTGACATCACTGTTGTATTAAACCTATCAATGTTTAACTGCTATGGAGGGTATGCGTGTGACATCACTGTTGTATTAAACCTATCAATGTTTAACTGCTATGGAGGGTATGCGTGTGACATCACTGTTGTATTAAACCTATCAATGTTTAACTGCTATGGAGGGTATGGTAATGTTTAACTGCTATGGAGGGTATGGGCAATGTTTAACTGCTATGGAGGGTATGCAATGTTTAACTGCTATGGAGGGTATGCAATGTTTAACTGTTATGGAGGGTATGCAATGTTTAACTGCTATGGAGGGTATGTGTGTGACATCACTGTTTAACTGCTATGGAGGGTATGTGTGTGACATCACTGTTTAACATCAATGTTTAACTGCTATGGAGGGTATGCAATGTTTAACTGCTATGGAGGGTATGCAATGTTTAACTGCTATGGAGGGTATGCAATGTTTAACTGCTATGGAGGGTATGCATGTGACATCACTGTTGTTTAACTGCTATGGAGGGTATGCATGTGACATCACTGTTGTATTAAACCTATCAATGTTTAACTGCTATGGAGGGTATGTGTGTGACATCACTGTTTAACATCAATGTTTAACTGCTATGGAGGGTATGCAATGTTTAACTGCTATGGAGGGTATGCAATGTTTAACTGCTATGGAGGGTATGCAATGTTTAACTGCTATGGAGGGTATGCATGTGACATCACTGTTGTTTAACTGCTATGGAGGGTATGCATGTGACATCACTGTTGTATTAAACCTATCAATGTTTAACTGCTATGGAGGGTATGTGTGTGACATCACTGTTGTATTAAACCTATCAATGTTTAACTGCTATGGAGGGTATGTGTGTGACATCACTGTTTAACTGCTATGGAGGGTAACTATGCATGTGACATCACTGTTGTATTAAACCTATCAATGTTTAACTGCTATGGAGGGTATGCATGTGACATCACTGTTGTATTAAACCTATCAATGTTTAACTGCTATGGAGGGTATGCATGTGACATCACTGTTGTATTAAACCTATCAATTTTTAACTGCTATGGAGGGTATGTGTGTGACATCACTGTTGTATTAAACCTATCAATGTTTAACTGCTATGGAGGGTATGTGCGTGACATCACTGTTGTATTAAACCTATCAATGTTTAACTGCTATGGAGGGTATGCATGTGACATCACTGTTGTATTAAACCTATCAATGTTTAACTGCTATGGAGGGTATGCATGTGACATCACTGTTGTTTAATCAATGTTTAACTGCTATGGAGGGTATGCAATGTTTAACTGCTATGGAGGGTATGCAATGTTTAACTGCTATGGAGGGTATGCATGTGACATCAATGTTTAACTGCTATGGAGGGTATGCGTGTGACATCACTGTTGTATTAAACCTATCAATGTTTAACTGCTATGGAGGGTATGTGTGTGACATCACTGTTGTTGACATCACAATGTTTAACTGCTATGGAGGGTATGTGTGTGACATCACTGTTGTTGACATCACAATGTTTAACTGCTATGGAGGGTATGTGTGTGACATCACTGTTGTATTAAACCTATCAATGTTTAACTGCTATGGAGGGTATGCATGTGACATCACTGTTGTTTAATCAATGTTTAACTGCTATGGAGGGTATGCAATGTTTAACTGCTATGGAGGGTATGCAATGTTTAACTGCTATGGAGGGTATGCATGTGACATCAATGTTTAACTGCTATGGAGGGTATGCGTGTGACATCACTGTTGTATTAAACCTATCAATGTTTAACTGCTATGGAGGGTATGCATGTGACATCACTGTTGTATTAAACCTATCAATGTTTAACTGCTATGGAGGGTATGCGTGTGACATCACTGTTGTATTAAACCTATCAATGTTTAACTGCTATGGAGGGTATGCGTGTGACATCACTGTTGCTGGAAGTTATGTGGGAACGCCTACTGAGTGGCAAAAAAATCATTTCTGCCATTGACAGCCCATACATCCAAACAGAAAAGTCCTTTTTGATTGTATTAAACAAAGTTAAACTCACCAACATTGCGTCTGTACTGAATGCTTGAATTATCCTCTTTCTATCTGCACAGTTTTTGTTTCATAAAAATCCACCATAGGCCTGTTATGAGCTACTTTCTGTCAAGACATTCTGTGCAGGTTTTTATTGTTCCAAGTGTCAGAGTTTGGAAGCACTCGTTTTCAACAACACAACATCCTGCTGCCTCATGCATTATGTGCAATTTAGAAACAGGTGGTATGCAGGGCCGTTGAGTGATTTGCAACGAGCGCTTCCAAACTCCAATGCTCCATCCTGCTCAATGTTTTGCCACTCAGTCTAGATTAGGGGGGCGGGTCCCAGTGGACGTGCAGACCCTCTATTAATGCACAAGTGATGAAGCAGGAACATGTGTGTGTAGTACCTCTGCTTTGCCACAGGATGGAGCACTTTCCTAACAGTGTGTGTATTCTGATTGTACTGTACAGTATGTCTGAAACTAAACTACTCTTGTGCATTCATGGATGACATTTCTTAGACAGGCCTTTTCTATACAGTAACAGTAGTTAAAACATATCAATAATGTGTTGGTAGTTTAGACTGAAGACATGTTATTGTTTATGAACTCACAGCTGTTGGACCTGTGGGTTGTTCATCAAAGACGATGCCTGGAACAAAACAAAACAACAAATAAACCATCAATTATCATTATTAGGATAATAATGTAAATACTTCGCTCAGTGGGTCTCACTCACTAAACTTGTTTCTGCTCATATGTTGTACTTATCTGCATTTACGCACATTCACACAACTTATTTTTTTGTCTGTGTATTTACGGATGTCTCCCCTTCTTTTTTTTTTCTTTTTTTATAATTTTTATAAATCCATTTTCACCCAGTGCTAATTGCCTATGTAATCCTGGGCTCTGCTCTCTCTCTGCCGCGCCGGGGGAGACAACGGACTGACCTCATGCTTCCTTCAATGCATGAGGAGTCCAATTTGTTGCTTTTCACCTGACAGGGTGGATTTCCCTGGGATGGACGTAGCGCGTGGAAGGAACACGTTATTCCAACCAGTTCCTTTCCCCTCCATCAGGCGCCCCGGCTGGCCAAGGGGAGGCAGTATTGAGACCAGGATTAATGCATGTTTTTGTGAGGGTATCTACCCTAGGAGACACGGGGAGAACATGCAAACTCCAAACAGAAAGGCCCTCGTCTCCCCTTCTTACGCCTGCTCGGCAGACTTATACAGATTCCTTCTCGAAAAATGTGAATGTTGTGTAAAAGTAAATTATCTTGAAACTTTCATATATTTCTTTAAACGTTCATATATTCTAGATACATTGCACACATCTGGTATTGTTATTGCCTACAGCTCATGAATATCAAAAGTCCATATATTTCAAAATATTACAATATTACAGGAGACTCAAAACAAGGATTTATAATAGAGAAATGTCAACCTTCTGAAGTCAGAGTAGCTTGAAGTCCAGTGGGAAGTTTCTGAAGTCAGTTATGATTTGGGGTGCAATGGCATCTGCAATGCTTTGTTACACAATATTCTAATTTTTCGAGAAGGATCTGTAGGTGTCAAAAACGTATCTGTTGCTTCAATGAATATTATAGACATGAATGCACATTCAAGCCATTCTTATTTAGAGAGGAATGATCAGATCCCTCTGCTGTGTGGCCACAGTCTGGCCTGGTGGGTTTTCATGCCAACTCCATAAGTCATGTTATTCATTCATATGTGGACCACATCACATGAAGGCAGTCTAAGATCTGATGAGGATACAGTGTGGATGAAATCTAACTGTGTCTAGACTGGCTTGTAGATCGGCTATTTCTGGTGAAGAATATCTGTGGTTAAATGTTATTTTCAGTCAGTTCTGATGGAAACTGATATGTCTCTGTGACATACTGTATCTCAGGTGAAAAGATGTGCATGTTTATGTCACGCAATATGATTTATATGAATAAGATTCAGGGGTGCCCTGGATGAAAACGTTATTTTCAGGGGTGCCCTGAGTCAAACAGGTTTGAACCACTGATCTATATTACTACAATTACAATTTCCATTGCAGGACAGTAGCGGGTTCGTCCTATGAGGACAGAATCACCTCAGGAACCAATAAGACTGAAAATAATAAAAATAAATCTCATATTGGCAGATTCCAGCATCTCGCCAAATTGTTCAGTAGCAGTGTTGATTTCATTGACTAAAACTATGACGAAAAATGTTGGTCGACTGCATTTTTTTCACTGACGAAAACTAAATAAAAACTAAGCTGTGATGACTAAAACTAAGACTAAATATATTGACAAAATAAAAACTAGACTAAAACGTTAGGGAGGGACTGGTGGAGAAGAGAGTCATTTTATGTTTGGTTGCTCTTATTCTTACACAGGGGGAGTGGTTCATTTACGTTATGGATGTCAAGCGGGTTCAGAGAGTGAGGGACTCACTTGCACTGATCTACACGTTGCACAACACCTGCACACCCTTCCGTGAATCACACGTCAATTTGAGAAAATACACAGCCCTTTAATCACTTGATTTACACTGTTTAGGAATGGCTTACTGAATGTGTCTCACTGTCCTTTAAACTGCAATAAGGACTTATTCCTTTTTTTTTTTTTAAGATTTGTTTTTGGGCTTTTTATGCCTTTATTTTGATAGGACAGTAGGCTGACAGGAAATGGGGAGAGAGATGGGGAACGACATGCGGCAAAGGTCGCCAGCAGGCATCATAGCCTAGTATGTGGTATGCGCCTTGACCACCAGGCCAGCGGGCGCCGCCATAAGGACTTATTCCTCACCATGTTCATGAATCCTGGGTTGCCGAGCAGGCCGGCCAGGTCCACCCCACCCATCCCTGCTGTCTGCAACACAAAACAAACACACACCATAATAATGAATTGCATTTTATAGCGCTTTTCCAAATGCTCAAATCGCTTTCATTCATTCATTCATTCATACATTGGGAAGTGAAGTCATCATCCCTGCTGTCTGCGACACAAAACAAACACACACCATGGCAGGTGAGTCCAAGGGGGTCGTGGAGGAACACATATCCAACTAGAGGAAACTGATAAGGTTGAGAATCTCTCACAGGACTCAGGGTTCAAGTTTAAACAGATCTAGAATAGATCTTACAGTCCTCAGCTTAGACTTAGTTTAAACAGATCTAGGATGATCTTACATATGTGTTTTAAAGAGACAGATCAGAACCAGAACAGATCTTGAAGATCTGTTTTAAACAGTGATCTAGACCATCGATCTTACAGTCCTCAGGTTAGAGTTTTAACAGATCTTACAGTCCTCAGGTTAGAGTTTTAACAGATCTTACAGTCCTCTGGTTAGAGTTTTAAAGGACCTACACCATGAATTTTCACTTTTTCTATTTTAAAACCTTTTTTTGGGGTCCCACTGGCACCTTCTATCCTCACAAAGTCCTATTTCTGACCATTGTGTCTTTCTCTGGTTTTGGGAAGACAGAGATGAAAAGCTTTCCACGGGTTCTCAGAACAGTGCTGTTCTGAGAGTTGATCCGTGTGACGTCACACGGATTCCCGTTTTTTTTTTCCGAGTCAAAAAAATAAAAAATAAAAAATTCTTTTTCAAAACATTTTTTTTCAAAAAAAAAAATTTTCAAAGTTTTTTTTTTCAAAAAACTTTTTTTTTCAAAAACTTTTTTTCAAAAACTTTTTTTTTCAAAAAACGTTTTTTTCAAAGTTTTTTTCAAAAACTTTTTTTTTTTTCAAAAAACTTTTCTTTTTTTTTCAAAAAACTTCTTTTTTTTCAAAAAACTTTTCTTTTTTTTCTCAAACATTTTTTTTCAAAACTTTTTGTTTTACTTTTTTTTTATACATAAATACAATGCAGGTGGGGTTGATTGTCTAATGTAGATTAACTTTCTGTAATGTCTGGTCTAGCAACGGTCGCCCTGTGTCATTTGACAGTAGGCCTATAACATACAACATAGGCCTACAGTAGGCTATAATCAGAGATGCAACATTATCCTATTTTTGTATTGGCCCAATATTAACATTATTTGTTGTCAACGTGGGGTCCGGGGAGGAGTGAAGAGGAGGGGAGGGGTGGAAAAACCCCACTAGCGCCCCTGAGCAAACAGAGGCCGTTTTGGTATTGCAGCTGGAGAGCCTCATTATAGTAGAGCTAGAACAAACAAAAAGAATGGTCAGAGTGTTTGTTGAGGGTTAAACCCTGTCTAAGACTCAATTTTGAGCATATATTTATACAAAAAATATAGTTTTAAAAGCATGGTGTAGGCCCTTTAACAGATCTTACAGTCCTCTGGTTATATTTTAAACAGATCTTACAGCCCTCTGGTTAGTTTTAACAGATCTTACAGTCCTCTGGTTAGTTTTAGCAGTGATCTTACAGATCTAGAACAGATCTTACAGTCCTCAGGTGGTTATATTTTAAACAGATCTTACAGGACTGGTTAGTTTTAACAGATCTTACAGATCTAGAACAGATCTTACAGTCCTCTGGGTAGAGTTTAAACAGATCTTACAGGACACTAGTTTTATTGTATGTTTTAACAGATCTTACAGCCCTCAGGTTAGTTTTAACAGTGATCTTACAGATCTAGAACAGATCTTACAGTCCTCAGGTTAGTTTTAACAGATCTTACAGATCTAGAACAGATCTTACAGGACTCTGCGTCTCCATCTTGGTCTCAGCGATCCTCAGGTTGGATTTGTAGGTGTCGTTGTCGGGGTCCAGCTCCAGAGCTTTCTTATAGTAGTTTACTGCTTCAGTGTGTTTGTTGAGGCTGGCCAGAGCCAAGCTGTAATACATATACATATAGTTATAGTTACATTAATATAATACATTATAGTCCGGGAGCCGTGGGGGTGAACGTGGATTCGCCTGTAAAAGTTTTTTTCTGATTCTTGTAGCTTGGGGTCACCTCTTAAGGATTCAAGATGATGACCAGTGATATCCATTGAGCATTTTTTATTATTAATAAAGTTATAATTAAGTCCTACCCCATCCTGTATTAATAAAGTTATAATAAAGTCCTACCCCATCCTGTATTAATAAAGTCATAATAAAGTCCTACCCCATCCTGTATTAATAAAGTCATAATAAAGTCCTACCCCATCCTGTATTAATAAAGTTATATTAATAAGTCCTACCCCATCCTGTATTAATAAAGTTATAATAAGTCCTACCCCATCCTGTATTAATAAAGTTATAATAAAGTCCTACCCCATCCTGTGTTAATAAAGTTATAATAAAGTCCTACTGTAGGTGTAGTTATAATAAAGTCCTACCCCATCCTGTATTAATAAAGTCCTACTGTAGGTGTAGTTATATTAATAAAGTCCTACTGTAGGTGTAGTTATAATAAAGTCCTACCCCATCCTGTATTAATAAAGTCCTACTGTAGGTGTAGTTATATTAATAAAGTCCTACTGTAGGTGTAGTTATAATAAAGTCCTACCCCATGCGTCCGTAGGCCTTGCTGTAGGTTGGGTCGATGCCGATGGCCAGTTCACAGTCCTGTACGGCTCCTGCATAGTTCCCTAGTTTACTGTAGGCTGCAGCCCTACACACACACACACACACACACACACAGGTAAATGGAGTGTATGTATACAGATCTTTTCTCCAGAGCATGACATTGTTTCACATTCACACAGTGATTATTGAGACCAGAGAAATTACGATTTACGATATTATCACCATAACCAAAACATCCCCGACATTCATTATCCTGGGGCGGACCGTTTGCTCACAACGCTTCGCAGCGAGTTGTGAGCTTGTAGATCAGCTATACTTTGGCAAAGAGATTTGGTAGAGTGAAAAAAATACTTAATCAAGTATGTTAATTTCAGGTCCGTTTTACCAATCATAGAGGGTTTAAATGGTACCAGATATGCAGCTCTGTAAATAAAAGGTGAATGTATCCCAGTGCATGACGGAGGATCATTTCACGATAAAATAAATCTCCACCATATAATTATCCTGAGTGTTTTTTTATCACGATAAGCGATCATATCGATCATGGTCCCATCCCTACACACACATAGGGCTGTCACAATTATTACATAATCGTCTAATGGTGATTATTTGACATTATCACAATTATTTTGTCATAATCGTCATAATTGTGAATGTTGAAAAATGTCCGAAATAGTGGAAATAGCAGATCTACAAGCTCACAACGCGTCAGTGAGCTTGTAGATCGGCTATTTCCACTATCAAAGTAATTTTTTAAGTACTAAGTTGTCAAATATGACAGTACAGTATTTTCTGGACTATAAGGCGCACCTGACTATAAGGCGCACTGTCAATGAATGGTCTATTTTCAAACTGTTTTCATATATAAGGCGCACCTGACTATAAGTCGCACATAATAGACGCTACTGTTGCGTTATGCATCCAACAGATGGAGCTGTGCTAATAGCCGGGGAGCCACTGGGCCAAAATGAGAGAGGACCTGTGATGTCATGACATACTCCAAATTTTTGTTTGTCCTATTAATTTGGTCAATAAGGTACACAGAATGAGAGGCCTGCTCTGCCGGAAATCCTGCGAAAAAAAGTTTCCCATTGACTTCACTATACTGGAAAAAAACACACCAAAAAAAGGAGCATGTGAGGGGTCAAACTAAGGGTTCTTCATGATTCTGAATCCATTGCAAGCATTTGTTTTGCATGAAAAACATTCCTTGGGCTAGATTTCAGCCTCTCAAACCTGTGAAAAGTGATGAGTCATCACTTTTCACCGTTATTTTGGTCCGTTTTCTAGCCCAAGGAATGTTTTTCATGCAAAACAAATGCTTGCAATGGATTCAGAATCATCAAGAATCCCTAGTTTGACCCCTCACATGCTACTTAAAGCATATTTTTTTTGGTGTGTTTCTTTCCTTTATATTGAAGTCGATGGAGTGAATATACAAATGGCCATAACTTTTTTTCGCAGGATTTCCGGCAGAGCAGGCCTCTCATTCTGTGGACCTTGATGACCAAATTAATAGAAAAAACAAAAATTAAAAGTATGTCATGACATCACAGGTAACATCCTATTCTTTGAGCTTTTGGGCCTGTGGCTCCCCGGCTATAAAGGGAATGTCAATGTCAATGAATGATCCATATATAAGGCGCACTGGACTATAAGCCGCACTGTAGTTTTTTGAGAAAATTAAAGGCTTTTAAGTGCGCCTTATAGTCCGGAAAATACGGTAATTTATTTGTGTATTTAGGTTATGTGTCATATCTGCCATGTGCAACTTCAAAGCCTAAAAGACAAACAGAAATGTAATTATCAACGAAAAAAACACAATTAAATTGTTAATCGCCAATTATTTGAGTGACAATTAATCGTCATGTAAAATTAATGTCATATCGTGACAGCCCTACACACACACATACACAGAATATAATGTATAACTTTTGGATGGATGTGGCTTTGTGGCTTTATGCCGATTATGCCGATTTTAGCGCCAATTCTCCATCCGCTGACCTTTGTGGTCTCACCGACACAGAGCCTCCAGATCTGAGGCTAGCAGGGGTTGGTCAACACCCAGGGGGTTCTGTCATTGGGTGAGAGCGCTTCAAACTCTCTCCTGAGCTCCAATATCTCCTAATGTGATACAGTGGAGTCTGAGGTGAGGACTTAACAGTATGTGTGGCTATAGTATTGTCTTCTTGACCATTTTAACCATTATTTTATGCTTTAACTATTAAAAAACAGCAGATATACAAGCTCACAGCGTGGCACAGAGTGCCGTGCTGCGAGCTTGTAGATCTGCTATTTTTGAAAAATCGTGAACATTTGTGCAAGTAAGTAGGTCGCGAGTGGCTTATTGTCGGTATCAGCCGGTAACACGCGGGAGTCTGTCCCCGTTACAATGGGCTAGACCCCTGGGAGATGGACTGCTGAGGTGGAGCGCCACACCTACCATCAGCTCCCAGTACTTGCCGCACGACTTGCCAAACCGTGCTACTCATACGCTGAGTTGGCGGTGCCCGGAATTGAACCCATGACCTTGCGGTACAAAGGCGAGAGCTCTACCGACTGAGCTACCCAGGCACAAATTCTACAAATTCTACAAGTGAACCAATTCTACAAGTGTCTTCTAAATCCCTCTAAGGCAGGGGTGCCCACACCTTTTTGACGTGAGATCTACTTTTAACACTTATGTTGCAATGATTTTTTCTCTTCAATGTCTCGCGTTGCCATGGTTACCATAGACTTCCATGTAATTGTGCAAGTGTGTAAAAAGTGCACGCCCATGCCTAGATGATGCACCACGTGTGTAGATGCTGTTCACAGCTTTCAAACAAAAAAATCCGCTTGGAAATCCGTTCAGGCATTCATGATTTATCAGCCATTATGTTTTCTTCAGATGTAAACAAACATGGCTGCCATGTTTGAAAGAATGGGTTGGTATGGGGGTTAAACATGCAATTTCGCGATCGCGATCATGCCTAATACATTTCTGGAGGTCCAAAAAAAAAAAGTTGAAAAAAAAAAAATTGATTTTTTTTTTTTTCAAAAACGGCCCAAACTCGGGAAGCTCGGGGTTGGCACAGCACTAGTACCAATACAAACTCGGGAAACTCGGGGTTGGCACCATATGTGTTAAAATGACTAGCTCAACATGATCTACCCATCCAACATGTTTTAGCTGGGGGCCTGAGGGGGGCTTTGGTACTGGCGTTACATTGTAGACAAACACACTTACTGTAAGGGGGAAATACATGGGAAATGTCTTCATCCCATTCTGTATGGAAGTGGTAGGTCTTGGGGTTCTTTGTAATGCTGTATACTGACTCTTGAACAAAGTATTGCATTGGAGGTTTGCCTACTTTAGAAGCCCTTCTTGATGTCATATTGAAATATTCTTTTTATATTTTAAATATATATATATTTTTAGAGGCATGTCATGTGGTCTACCTGCACACCCTTGGTGATCTACTGGTAGGTCACGATTTACCTTTTGGGCACCCCTGTTCTAAGGTATTTGAAAAAAAGAAAACGCGGGTTTCTGTGTCAGTGGTGCTGTGTTGTCTTGAGGTGACGGTGACCTCTGTGTGAAGGTGACCCTGGTGCAGGGGTCACAGGTCATACCTGGCTCAGGGGTAGAGAAACCGTGATTAGAACACGGAGGGTTACCAGTTGGATCCCGGGCTCCCCCAGAGTTAGTGTTGAAGAGTCCTTGAGCAAGACTCTGAACCCCTAACTGCTCCTGATGAGCAGGTTGGTGCCAAGCATGGTTTCCTCTGACAATGGTGTGTGAATGTGTGTGTGAATGGGTGAATGTAATGAATGTGTGTGTGTGTGTGTGTGTGTGTGAATGGGTGAATGTAATGAATGGGTGTGTGAATGGGTGAATGTAATGAATGTGTGTGTGAATGGGTGAATCTAATGAATGTGTGTGTGAATGGGTGAATGTAATGAATGTGTGTGTGAATGGGTGAATGTAATGAATGTGTGTGTGAATGGGTGAATGTAATGAATGTGTGTGTGAATGGGTGAATGTAATGAATGTGTGTGTGAATGGGTGAATGTAATGCACAATCTATGTAAAGCACCTTGGATAAAGACACCATTTACCTGTTACAGTAATAGACAGCGTTCTGAGGTCAGAGGTCATACCTGTTACAGTAATAGACAGCGTTCTGAGGTCAGAGGTCATACCTGTTACAGTAATAGACAGCGTTCTGAGGGTTGAGAGCGATGGCTTTGGAGTAAAACTCTACTGCTGCTGAGAAGTTCTCCACTTTCATCTGGTCATTTCCTGTTAAACAACACAACCAACCAATCAGCATCCACTTTCATCTGGTCATTTACTGTTCAATAACACAACCAACCAATCAGCATCCACTTTCATCTGGTTATTTCCTGTTAAACACCACCAACCAACCAATCAGCATCCACTTTCATCTGGTCATTTCCTGTTAAACAACACAACCAACCAATCAGCATCCACTTTCATCTGGTCATTTCCTGTTAAACAACACAACCAACCAATCAGCATCCACTTTCATCTGGTCATTTCCTGTTAAACAACACAACCAACCAATCAGCATCCACTTTCATCTGGTCATTTCCTGTTAAACAACACAACCAACCAATCAGCATCCACTTTCATCTGGTCATTTCCTGTTAAACACCACCAACCAACCAATCAGCATCCACTTTCATCTGGTCATTTCCTGTTAAACAACACAACCAACCAACATCTAATCCAACCAACCCTTCCCTTCCTCGTTGTGTTCAGCCAGATGTGTGAGAGAGACAGAGGGTGACATAATGTTGTTCAGTCAACCTGTTGCACTGATTTCATTATTACAGCACGCTGTATCCCTCTCTGCGCACATGTGTGTGTGTGTGTGTGTGTGTGTGTGTGTGTGTGGGCATCAGTTACAAACTCTGTACTCTTCCCCAACCTCTCGTATCTCTCAATGAGTACTAACTAACTTTACTTGTGTGTGGGTAGAGCTGTCAGAATGAAATTCGTTTTTCGACTACAATTCGAATATTAAAGCTATACTGTGTAAGTTCAACTAGTGGTCAGTAGCGGTATTGCTTTTTTCGGACGTTTTTCGGCCGGAGTCGTCGCGGACCACCGCCGCGGCGCCGCAAAACCACCGCGACCGATAGTAATCCGTGGAGGGGTAGAACGCATGGTAGAACGTAATTTTCTGGCCAGGATTTGTGGATTAAGAGGTTAAAATCCTTCACCATGGTAAACACTGTAGCCAAGCGGAGGCGCTTCCTGGAGACCAGAGCAGATAAGCTGTGATTGGCCGGTAGTGTACCATGTGTGCATGATCGGCGATGTGATTGGGCAACGTATACACAACGTATACAGATGATGCAGATTACGTCATTTTGGCGCGTAATTCTCCCCCCCTCACGGCTCATAGAAAACATATAAAGAGAAGGCTTCAGAAGCTGAAAATAACGGAGTGGGTGTTCTAAAACTTTAGCGATTTAACAGTTAGGACAATTTTAAGATTTGTTTTATAAAAAAAGTTACATGGTACAACTTTAAAGAAATTGATTAGAGTCGAATACTTTAATTACTATTCGAAATGTAAAAAAAAAATAGAAAAAAAAAGAAAAAGGTTTTCCTGACCTCCCATTGCGAAAATAAATGCTTTCATCAAGTCACAGATGATCAACAATTACGTTTCAGTACATGGCATGCACTGCAGTGGACACAGAAAGTTATGCAACAGCACCGTTTGCATCGCTGCCCTCTCCTCTCCTTTCTTCATAGTATTAGCTGGTTAGCTACTTGGCTATTTCTCCTGCTGTTTCCCAGCTTCACTTGAAAGTAACATTTAAGAAACTTATGACAACAGCGGACAGCCAAAGACTAATGTAATATTTGTCCGTCAGTAACGTAGAGGAGCTGGCTTTTATGCTCTGCTCTGCTCCTCTCTGACTCTGAGGCTCTCTCTCTCCGGACAGAGTCCGACCATAGAGTTATAAGAAGAATAGAGAGGACACCAGATATCCCGCCCCTTTAATTGCATTGAGTTGCTCACCCAGCGCATGAGGCGTTTTCACCCCTCCTTCCGCGTAGTAAAACCGTGACGTAGTGGGGCCACTGTGACGCATTTTGCGTCATAGTTTGTGTTCATGGACGCGCTGGGGCTCCAATTCATGAACGAGCACTTCCGGTATGAGTGCGCGTTAATACAAAGAAGCCTAGATGCGCGTTCATGTTTCTGGCCCCAACTGCAGTACCTCGAAACGGCCACCATGTCCATTTGGTTTCAGGGCGCCCCCAGGGTTCTGGGGGCTTGAGTCCGACAGACAAGCAATTTAGCTGCTAGCCACGCCTCCGCCGATCTACAAGCCCACAGCCCCTTGATGACGATGCAATGTAGTTAGGGCTTGTAGCTTAGCTTTTTTTCCCAGCCTGTTATAGCATCTGAATTTGCGCACATAATGTGCTTATTATTTTACAACTATACATTTTACATATTATATAAACTATTGGACGATTTTCAAAAAATTATAAAAATGAATGAATGAAATTCGAATGGGATTTTAGAGGCAAACTGACAGCTCTAGTAGTGGGTACTAATGTAATTGTGTCAGAGCGTGTTTGAGAGAGAGACTAAATTAACTGTGTTTACCGGTACTTGCTTTAGTGCTCTCTCTCTCTCTCTTTTTCTGTCTCTCTCTAAAGGCGGCCGTAGACTACACGATAATCGGGGCATTTAATTACCCTCCCGACAATCGGGCTGCCTCCGACTGAAACGGGCCCGACAATCGGGCATGAATGTCGTCTAGCGTGAGGTCTCACTGATCCACTCGGAGCCCAGCCGAGTGGCTTGGAGGACGATCGGGGCCAGCCCGACTCTTTTCAAAAGTGTTTGATATTTTCCTGGATCAGTACTGGTCTGGAAGACTGGAACAGCAGCAGGGGACCGAGGAAAATACAGCCACTGATGGACGCAAGTCTGAGCATAGTATCTGAATGACAGATCTCTCTCTCTCTCTCTCTCTCTCTCTCTCTCTCTCTCTCTCTCTCTCTCTCTCTCTCTCTCTCTCTCTCTCTCTCTCTCTCTCTCTCTCTCTCTCTCTCTCTCTCTCACACTCACACTCACACACTTTTCATACCGGCCGTCTGTCTATTAGGTTGTATCATGATTGAGATGAGAATTAAAACTCAATAGGACCCTATATCAAACACAAACAGACAGTTCGCAGTCACAGACTGCGAACAACAGCACACATCTCGCTTTGCCCTTGCAAGTCAAAGACAGTACACGCCCAACCTGATCTACAAGCCTACAACGTGGTGCGGAGGGACACAGTTTGGTCTTGGAGATCTGATATGTTCTTTGCGCTACACTGTCATACGACTAATCATAAATCAGGCACCGTGAGAAGGAGGCGGCACGCAGCACTAGACTAGTAGCACAGTGGAGAGAGAGGGGCTGTCAGAGTTGGATGGACATGAAACGTGTCAAAGTGAACTCATATTATCATCAAAAGGGGACACAATTTCCATATTGAAGCTTTTTTTTCGTTGCGTGAGGCGATGTTGTGTTGAGTGAGTGGATAACATAATGTGTTTGTTTGTATGTGCGTGTGTGCGTGCGTGTTGCAAGGCACAGCTCTCAGAACAGCCCCCGTGGCATTTTTTATTCATTATGTTATTTATTATTGCTGTGTTCGAGCCTGACTCAATCGGGATAGAATCCTGTAGCGGGCTAGTGTGAGTCCGTTAAGATTATCTGGTCAGAGAATCTGAAAAAATGATCCTGTAGTGTTTAATGCTACCCGATTCATTCGCGCCCGAGTATCTGCTAGTGTATGGCCAGCTTTAGACAGTTACAAAGTATGTATCGGGACGCCATCCCTCTATCTCTTCATTTGCCCTCACACCTTAAAAGGGACAGTTCACCCCTAAAATGACTTGTTTCTATTGATTACTTAATTGAATTTATGGATATTTAGTTTGTGTCACATTACTAAGACAATCATTTGAGGAGACTCTTTGTGTCTCCATAAGGAACCACTGCTGGTCATCACATTATTGGCTTAGGAATCAATTCGTTCTTTATTTCAGACCTAGGGAGATCCATACCACAGTTACAATACAATAAAACAATACAAAAAAACTAATAATAAAAAAAGTAATCAATAGGAATAAATATATTTTTTTTGGGGGGGGGGATAAACTATCCCTTTGAAAACAATATATTTCAGAGTAAAAGCATGTTGTTATTACCGTCTGTTTTGAGAAGCTCCGCCTCTGCGATCTGTTGTTCCGTGGGCGTGGCTACTCTGGGGGCGGGGCTTTCCTGCTCCACCTGGGGGGGAGGGGCAGGTAGCTGGAACACATGGACACAACATCAGTCAGTTACCACCTCAACCTGAAAACATGGACACATGTTTCCTATGGAAATAAGCTTAGTCTTTTATAGGATCTCTTTTTAGTTGACCTTGTACCAGTGAACTGTACCGTCATGAAACTGTACCTTTTTCCATGCAAACTTCTAATAAAGTCTTCAATCAATTGTATTTACCTACTGTATATTTTTTGCACTGTTTATTTTATTTTTAATTACTATTTTTACTATATCTATTGCATAGTACTGTGTTCTATCTGTCTGTCATTCAATGTTATATGAGATACTTCAATGGTTTCCTATGGAAATAAGCTTAGTCTTTTCTAGGATCTCCTTTTAGTAGACCTTGTACCAGTGAACTGTACCGTCATGAAACTGTACCTTTTTATATGCAAACTGACAATTAAGTCTTCAATCAATCAATCAATCAATCAACATGGACACAACATCGTACTTTAACAGTCTGGAAACCAGACCATCTGCCATTGTAAATTGCTAAAAAAATAATAATAATTGCCCTCTGCAGATTTGGTCTGGCACCGTTCAGTTGTGATTGGATTTCACTCCAATCAGGGCGCAGAGTGCAAATATGGGGCGGGTTTATAACCAGAGGCTCTTTTTTTTCGCCTCTTGTAAATGTTGGTTCCACACAGAGACTCCAGACTGATAGCCAGGTGTATCTGAGTGCAAAGCTCTTATGGTTCATTCATAATAATATTTATAATGTGCTTTAGGGCTGTCACAATTATTACATAATCGTCTAATCGCAATTATTTGACATAATCGCAAATATTTTGTCATAATCGTCATAATGGTGAATGTTGAAAAAATGTTCATACATTAACAAACATTTTTCAGAAATAGTGGAAATAGCAGATCTACAAGCTCACAACGCGTTGCATCGCGACGCGTTGTGAGCTTGTAGATCGGCTATTTCCACTATCAATGTTATTTTTTAAGTAGAAAGTTGTCAAATATGTCAGGAATTTCTTTGTATATTTAGGTCATGTGTCATATCTACCATGTGCAACTTCAAAGCCTAAAAGCCAAACAGAAATGTAATTATCAACGACAAAAAAACTATTAAATCGTTAATCGCCAATTATTTGAGTGACAATTAATCGTCATGTAAAATGTCATATCGTTACAGTCTTACGAAACTCAAAGTGCTACAAGTTACATTGCATAAACACAGCAGTTAGTACAGGGGCTTATACAGATTTTGGTACCACCCAAGGTGACCGTAAATGTTTTGGATTTTCTTCTTCGTACATGTCTCTAGTTTATATTTTGCTATGATAACCCTTTCTGAGAAGCAGCTTTCGGCCCCCTCAAACTTGTGAAAAGTGATGACTCATCACTTTTCATCCCTTTTTCAAACCACTAAACCGTCGTTTTTAGCGCAAGGAATATTTTCGTGCAAAACAGATGCTTGCAATGGATTCAGAATCATTAAAGACCCCTAGCTTGACCCCTCATACTTAAAGCAGATTATTTTTTACCTTTTTTGTCCTGTATACATAGGCGCAAATCGCGGGGGGGACAGGGGTTACGTGTCCCCCCCCAGGTCCAATTGGTACCCCCCCCAAAAAAAAAAAATCTGAAAAAAAAAGTTTTTTTTTCTAAAAAAAAAAATGTTTTTTCAAAAAAAAAAAATCTTTTTTTTGAGAAAATAATTATTGATGACATTTTAAAGTATTTAAGAGTGCTGCTGGAATAACTCAATAGATAGTTCCCCCAGGAATCCGCGGAGAAAAAGTATTGATTCCGCGGAGAACAATCCTGATAATGCGGAATTCTGCGGAGAACATTTCTTGATTCCGTGGACATTAAAAAACAACCTAAAACCAGTAAGACTCTCTAATCGGGAGATAAGCGACCGTAGGTCTCGCTAGAAGAAGGCCATGTGAGAAATGAGGGGTGGGGTCTCCGCGTTGCCTTGGCGGACGAATAGGTACCGGCCCAGGCTCTCCCGGACGCTCCTAGGCCGAGTTAGGGCATTTTATGTGAGCTGCAGTGGAGGGGGTCCTCCACTGGGGGCGCCACCACTTTTGCATCCGTTCTGGAGCACCAGGAGTGGGTGGTCCCCGGGAATTCCCCGTGAGCAGCCCTGTGGGGGTGGTCATTTGGTCATTTTTGCACATTTGGTATTTCTTTTACACCTGGGGGTCCCCCAGGGACCTGGGGGTCCCTGGAACTCCGGGGGTCCTTGGAGGTTGTAGTTTGGCAGGCAAGGAGTTTGTGTGGAAATTTTGGCATGGATCGGGGCAACGGTTGTGGAGATATGAGCAGGGCAAAAGTGTGACTCACTCACTGACTGACAGACAGCCCGTGGAGCTTTTGATAGTAAATGCGACCTACGGTCGCAATGACCAGTTATCAAGCTAAAAATTATATAGTTCTAACAATCAAGTAAAACCCTTCATGAAATAGCTACAATTAATTGTAATTAGTGGTTAGAATAATCAAATAATCATTTTTGAGAATAAAAATCTAATATTAAATCTATTATTTTTTAATTGCTATGGTTTTTAATAATTACTTTCTGTTGCAAAGACTATATTGTCATCCAAACCATGCCCATAGTAAACACATTTTAGAGGATATCCTACCTACTACCTAGAATAGGTGTAATATTTATTTATTCTCTTCTGCATTATTGCCAGGACCATAGAGAGGAACTATAGTTCAGGACACAGTTTCTGTCAGGAACGATTGTGGGACCGGACCATCCAGCAACAACAGCAGGAGGGAAGCTAAGCTCTGTATGAGGTGGCCACTGGTCAAATCATGTACAAATCGTTTTATAATAGTAGTAATAACAGTTGACTCTCAGTCTGAGAGTCTCAGAGTGAGTGATGACATCATAATGTGGCGACTTTGTTTTGGCTGTGGTGGATACACTCTCTTGCTGTGGTGTGGAAGAAGCCAGAAGGACAGCATGATTTTTTCATTGGACTATGTTTTCATTGGACTACATTTATTGGAATTAAATGGATACCGACCTCACAACCTGTCCCAAGTTGCTACAGAACTAGAACTGTACATTTCGGGAGGACCAAGTTGACCAACAAGCAACAATGGTAACTAGAAAAGAAAATTTCTACGAAATTTTAAGTGTGCCTGCAGCTCGCTAAGTCTGTGCAACCTTGTGTAGCGGTTGGTGTTAGCATTAGCATTATTAACATTAGCATTTTTTTGCATAAACTTTAACATTATTGTTCTTCATATGACACCACCCACATGTCTGTACGACAAACGGTTCACGAGAAAACAGGTCACTTCCTGTTTGGTGAGGGGCACTTCCTGTTTGGCGAAATAGGCCCCAATTAAGTTTAAGGACTCTTAATCTTGTCATTTGACGCAACCCGCGTGTCTGTATGACAAACGGTTCACGAGATCAAGGGTCACTTCCTGTTTGGTGAGGGGCACTTCCTGTTTGGCGAAATAGGCCCCAATTAAGGTCATGGACGATTAATGAATTAAAGCTGCAAGCAGCGATGACCGGGCCCTCGCAGCTCTACCCACGTCACAAGGCCAGCAGCCAATCAGAAACCAAACAGGAAGTCAGCCATTTCGACTAATTAGTGGCGTTTTGGCGCATTTTTGGCCGTTATCACGGGTCGCACTTTAACGACAGTTTTGTGAGAAAAAAAAAGTTTTTTGAGAAAAAAAAAGTTTTTTGAGAAAAAAAAAGTTTTTTGAGAAAAAAAAAGTTTTTTGAGAAAAAAAAAATTGAAAAAAAAAATTGAGAAAAAAAAATTTTTGAGGAAAAAACATTTTGAGAAAAAGAAATTTGAGAAAAAAAAAATTGAGAAAAAAAAATTTGAGAAAAAAAAAATTTGAGAAAAAAAAATTTGAGAAAAAAAAATTTGAGAAAAAAAAATATTTGAGAAAAAAAAATTGAGAAAAAAAAAATTTGAGAAAAAAAAATTTTGAGAAAAAAAAATTGAGAAAAAAAAATTGAGAAAAAAAAATTTTTGAGAAAAAAAATTTGAGAAAAAAAAATTTGAGAAAAAAAAATTGAGAAAAAAAAATTTAAGAAAAAAAAAGTTTTGAGGAAAAAAAAATGTATGACACCAGCCGCGAGTCTGTACGACAAACGGTTCATGAATTATAGAGGCACTTCCTGTTTGGCGAAGGGCACTTCCTGTTATAGAGGGGGCGGGGCTTAATCAATTACAGCTCATCCCTATTGGCCGGAAAAAGACCAAAGTTGTGTGAGCATTTTACATTTTAAATGACGTTGCTAGGCAAAAGTATGGCAGAGTTATTTGGCGCCAAAGTTTCTGGGTTTTTTTCGGAGTCCCCCATTCAAAGTCAGTGGAGTTTTTGGGCGTAGTTTTTTGCAAATTACGTCGCAATGGTAACGCGGATCGGAAAGAAAAGTAATAGCACACCATTCCCGGCCGAGCCGCACGTTTTGATGTATATATTGCGGGGGTTGTGCGGCAGTTATTACGTGCCGAAGTTTCCCCCATTCTAAGTCAATGGGGTTTTTTGGCGTCGTTTTTTGCGAATTACGTCGCAATGGTAACGCGGATCGGAAAGAAAAGTAATAGCACACCATTCCCGGCCGAGCCGCACGTTTTGATGTATATATTGCGGCGGTGGCGTAAATTGTGCGGCAGTTATTACGAGCAGAAATTTGCAAGAACATTACTTACTGACTGACTGACTTAAGTATGGCGGATTACAATAAGTGTTCTGCTATTGCATAGCAGGCACACTTAACTATTTACTTTTTCATGTAAGCTTTGGTTGTGTTGGTTATTGCAGTAGTGATAACTTGAAAAGTAAATAAATAATACATCATAAAACCGTTAAGGCCCGTATCTGAAGGAAAATGAGGGGGTAAAACTGGCCGAAAACCGATCTCTGCACGCCAAAAAAACGAAATCGCATCGCGCACGCGCGCCCGGCAGCGCGCGCGGCGGCGCGCGCGCGAGGACCCCCCCTATGCATTCCGTGGATCTACGCGGCTGCCTGTATAGTAAAGTTAATGGGACACCGACTCTAACGGGTGATAACATCAATTAAGCGACTTCTCAAAAAGGCTTATCATAAACCAAAACGTAAACTAGAGACATGTAGGAAGACAAAAATGTAAAAAACGTACGGTCACCTTGGGTGTTACCAATTTGTGAAAATATCAGTATTAGCCCCTGTACTAAGTGTGGAGTAGAGGTCTTCACAGGTCAAAAAAACGAACCGAAATGGACCGTCAAATTTCGTCCTGTTCCAAAATAATAATCATTACAAAACCAAACCCGAGTGGCCCCATAACGGTCTCGTCCGATTCTGTCCCGTTCCGTCTTTCTTTCTTTTTTTACACACCGAAACCCGTAACATGTTGTCCCGAAATCCCTTTATTTCTGAGGTTCCGAGAGACCCGGCCATTTAATCATTATTAAAATCCCCTTTCATGTACCGAGATCCCTCACTCACGGCAGCTGTGCGGCGTGCGCTGTTAACTGATTGACAGGCAGAAGAAGGCTGCCAAGGAATCTAATATTAACATCGAAACAAATGCCAGGGATAAAGGAATACTTTTAGGCTATTTTCTATCTACAGAGGTAAGTCATTTTCGGTTTGTTTGTCATGGTTTAACTTGTAGGCGAGTGCTTTCTCATCAGCCTGACAGGCGACAGCAGGAGTAGCTGCTACGCATCACGCACACGCATGCATTATGGACGCACCAAGCTCTTTTCCCCCCCGCTGTAAATCTGATCCTAGACCAGCATTATCATCTCTCAGTTACACAGCCATTCATCATGTCGATGCCTCGCTGCTAATAACGGACCTGAATCTGATCCTAGGTCAGCCTAAACACAGCACAGCACACACGTTAAACACAACTCCAGTTCGTTGCGTATCCTGATCATGGCGCAGCAGCGCACGCCAACGCACAGATTGATTGATTGCTTGCTTGCTTTACAGTTTGCATAAAAAGCAGAAAGTACACACACGTCACACACACAGTACGGGTCCTATCGGGTCCTCTCGGGTTATACACATGATGATTACAGTTAGGGCTGTCACGATTAGGACGTTCTGGAGACGATTAATCGTCATACAAAATAATCTCGATTGACGAATATATCGTCTTTTTTTCTCCTTCATTTTATGCTACTATGATAGTAGGCTATGAGCTTTACTCATACTGTACACCTTGATTTTGAACATCAGTTCAGTGGTGTAATTTGTAAAGTAACTATTAAAGGGATAAGAAACCCCGCCTCTAATTTGTTTTATGGGATTTCAGAACATGAAAAGATTTCTAAAATGTAGGCGTGGTTATCTGCCGTTGTGGGGGGAGGGGCGGAGTAATACTTCTTCTATCAGAGAGAGACAGAGCGAAGCTGTCAGCAGTGGGCACTTGTTGCCTTTCCATTTCGGAAACATTTTTTAAAACCAGCCATTGGAGGTGTAAAAAGTATAAAGATTCGGCAACTCCATGTTCTGTAACAAATTAAAATGTGCAGGTATTTTACAAACAAGCTCTCTGAGCTTTTATCCATGGACACACTTTCTCCAGCTCTGGACCATGGAACCAGAGAAGAATGGATGCTAGGCTAACGCTATAGCTATTTGCTGTGTAGTGTGTGTGTGTGTGTGTGTGTGTGTGTGTGTGTGTGTGTGTGTGTGTGTGCGTGTGTGCGTGTGTGTGTGTGTGTGTGTGTGTGTGTGTGTGTGTCGTGACAGTGCGCGCGCACACACAACGTCCACACACACGAAAACTAGCAGATCTACAAGCTCACAACGCGTCGCGGGGCGTCGCTTTCGCGACGCGTTGTGAGCTTGTATATTAGCTATGTAGCCTAGCTAACAGCCGTAGCAGCAATAGCTTCTCATGTAAACACGTTGGTTTCGGCTCTACGGCTATTAGCTAGGCTACATACATAGCCGATATACAAGCTCACAACGCGTCACTTTCGCGACGCGTTGTGAGCTTGTAGATCTGCTATTTTCCGTGTGTGGACGTTGTGTGTGTGCGTGCACTGTCACGACACGCACACACACACACACACACACACACACACACACACACACACACACACACACACACACACACACACACACACACACACACACACACACACACACACACACACACACAACTACACAGAAAATAACACAGGCACCACACAGTGTAACTGTCTGTTGACAGAGCCTGCTCTTCTCTCTGGCTGAAACAAGCATACAGTGAAACCACGCCCCCCCCTTGATACGACTCTGTAAAACAAACGTTAATATTAATTAGATATGCCTACGTCACATTACACCACAGAACAGTGATAGCTAATATTTAATGAGTGGCGTGAAAAATTTCTTTTTGACCTAGAAACTGGAAGTACACAGAAATAGCTACAGAGACAGCAGAAAGCTCTGAATTAGAGGTCTTCGGATCCACCCGGGGTCCGAACCGCCCCGAACCGGGTAACGGGGCCGTTTATGTGCAGTGAGGTCGGGGCCGGGTCGGAGCCGCCGCCGTATGTCACGGGTCCTGGGTATCTGATAGTGAAATCGCCGGTTCCTGATCCCCGAGGGGAACCGAGTCAGCCGAAATTGAAAATAATATGTGCACAGATGCACTACAACGATTTCGCCACCAGATGGCCCTAAATGATACAGCATGTAATCTTAAGCCTAGATAGTGAAATGAAGTTGTTTAGAGGAGACACTGTCTGCGTGTCTGGGGCAGTTATATTATTATTATCAAAGATGTGATATTAACGTAACGTGTTGGTTTGTGGTTCACAATGGAGTTGTCATCGCGTTTTGTCATGCTCTGCAAAGCATATAATGGAAACTTCAAAGCAGACTATAAACAACAACAACACATGCGACAGAAAATGATAGCATTAGCATTGGCTAGCCAGAGAAGAAGGAATAAAGAAAACATGGATTTATTTGTACAAACTGTCCGCAATGATTGACTTACTGGTCTGGGAAAACATCTTGTTGTGAGGAGAGGCACGCAGCATGGCTGAACGCAGCAGCAGTACTGCAACCATTACCATGGCGACGTTTAGGTAAGAAAGTAGTCTCATACAACTCTTAATATAATAACGTTGGCATTCGGGGCCACAGGTTCGGGTCTCGGACCTCTCATTCTGCGCGGGTATCGGATCCAATTTGCATATTAATAGTACGGGGCCGTCGGACCGGGTCCGTCACGTTTCGGGGCGAGACGGGTAACGGTTCTGAAATCCCAAATTATAGACGGGTCCAAATGGGTCCGGTTCCATTTTCCCCGGGTCCATTTGGGTTCGGGTAGTTAAAATTGGACCCGTGAAGACCTCTACTCTGAATCCCCAAGCCTATGGGCAAATTGAACCATATCACTGCTCCCTATCACAAGTGACTCATTGATATAATATATATTTATAGAAAAAGTGATTTTGTGTTTCATGGACCTTTAAGTACATTTACGTGCAAACTTTAGCCCTATTATACAGTGGCTATTTGAAAATAGCCGATCTACAAGCTCACAACGCGTCGTGAGTCCTCTGGTCATTTCGGGGTCAGGGCCCCCGTGAAGACCTCTAGTGTGGAGTTGTGTGGTGTATGCAGGGGTCTTCAACAGGGGGTCCGCGACCCCTAGGGGGTCCGCGGAGGTACTGCAGGGGGTCCGCGAAATTAATGCTTGGGGAAAAAAAAAAAAAAAAAGATTTAAATTTTTTTTTCTTTTTTTTTTCCCACATTTATGTTAAAAAATAAATAATGATTCTATCCATTTTGAATAGCTTGAATGATTACTATGCAATTGACAGATTGTTGATATTATTGACATTTGTTCTCAGTTAATAAGTAGTATGTTTAGAAATGGTAGTGGTACGGCCCACCATGCTCGCTGTAACTTGTACTTGTTTAAAATAAAAAATATGTCGTAGCCCCGACCCCCCCCCCCCCCCCCCCCAACCTACGAGGTGGTAGGGGGTCCCTGCTCCATCTCCCCATCAGTTTGGGGGTCCCCGGCCTGAAAACGTTGAAGACCCCTGGTGTAGAGTTATCATTATTATAATTATCATACTTACCTTAGACAGACCACTGGTGAATATTACAGGTAATAATTATTATAATATTAGAGGTAATAATTACCTTAGACAGACCACTGGTGAATATTACAGGTAATAATTATTATAATATTAGAGGTAATAATTACCTTAGACAGACCACTGGTGAATATTACAGGTAATAATTATTATAATATTAGAGGTAATAATTACCTTAGACAGACCACTGCTGAATATTACAGGTAATAATTATTATAATATTAGAGGTAATAATTACCTTAGACAGACCACTGCTGAATATTACAGGTAATAATTATTATAATATTAGAGGTAATAAATACCTTAGACAGACCACTGCTGAATATTACAGGTAATAATTATTATAATATTAGAGGTAATAATTACCTTAGACAGACCACTGCTGAATATTACAGGTAATAATTATTATAATATTAGAGGTAATAAATACCTTTGACAGACCACTGGTGAATATTACAGGTAATAATTATTATAATATTAGAGGTAATAATTACCTTAGACAGACCACTGGTGAATATTACAGGTAATAATTATTATAATATTAGAGGTAATAATGACCTTAGACAGACCACTGGTGAATATTACAGGTAAGGTGTGAGGGACAGCCAGGCTCTCATCGTCAGTAGAAACTTCAAAGGCAGTTTCCAGACACTGTACGGCCACTGGAATGACATCACATGACTTTAATACAGATCACATGACTCTTCAATATAGATCACATGACTTCAATACAGGTCACATGACTTTATAATACCGCAAACATGTTTACATAGCAGATACATAGTTTATAATACAACCGTGGACAGGTGATGAGAATTAGTACTTATGCTAAAATCACTTAAATCAATGCATCTGGTTCGTCCAATGTGATTGTGATGTCCATATCAAATAAATAAAACATAACATAACACAACCTCTGTGTTTGCATAATGAGCTAAATGTTGCCAAAAAAGCCTCTGCCAAATGGTGTCAGTGTGTTTTGAACCACCGAGACAAGTTATTCACAGCTCACCTTCTAGACTCTCCTGGGCGTCTGAACTCAGTTTCCCAGAATGCAGCTGGTCGTGGAGGAACTGGATGATGGAGACGGCCAGCCTCTTTGTGTCGTGTTGCGTTGTCATGGCGACGAAGGAGGAGAGGAGGAGGATGGTACCTCTGTGTGTGTGAGGAGGGAGACCCTGTACACACACACACACACACACACACACACACACACACACACACACACACACACACACACACACACACACACACACACACACACACACACACACACACACACACACACACACACACACACACACACACACACACAGACGTCAGTGATTCTCAAGGATGGGCGAACCTGTCAGCAGGGAGTGTTGGACGGGAGGAGTAGGACTTGTTAGGGAAAGTTAAGCCTATTGCTAGACCAATCTGGGAACTAAATCTAAATCACTAGTTTTCTTCACAAATGTGTTCATAAATGTGTCTGTCTACTATCACCTCTGAACTTTGTCAAACCCAACTCCCTTGACATACTTTGTGGGAGCCAATCAAAGTTGGGGGTATCGGGATACCCAGGGCCTGGGATTAAAGGGGGAAATATAAAAAATGGCCAATATGAACGAACGTATGAGGTGTGTAATTAGGGTAGGGCAGGTGGCAGGTGAGTCAGCGTTGTCACAATGCTCACTGTCACACAAAAGTAGCAAAAAATGCCGATCTATCTACAAGCTCACTGTGTGCCACGATGCGACGCGGTGTGAGCTTGTAGATCAGCCTATTGTTGCTACTTTTGTTGCTACTTTTGAAAATGTGACAGTGTCCGTGTGTGGGGGGTGCAGGTTTAATAAATATTAGTTTGAAAATGCACTAGAGGACACATTTCATGTCATTATGTGCAAATATAAAGTGACAAAATAATCCCACAAATGTAATTAACATCACCAGCTATTGAAGGTGGTGACATCACTCACATGAATCACTGACTGGTTAGCAAGCATGATGTAAGCACAGCCACACACACACACACACACACACACACACACACACACACACACACACACACACACACACAGTCTCTCTCTCTCTCCCACACACACACACACACACACACACACACACACACACACACACACATACACACACACACACACACACACACACACACACACACACACAGTCATAAGACTCACAACTGGGGGAAATAATCTGATCGGGATACCAATGTCATCCAATCAGGAAAGAGAAATCCTACAGATTTATATGAGATACTTTAATGGTTTCCTGTGGAAATAAGCTTAGTCTTTTCTAGGATCTCCTTTTAGTAGACCTTGTACCAGTTTACTGTACCGTCATGAAACTGTACCTTTTCCTATGCAAACTGACAATAAAGTCTTCAATCAATCAATCAATCAATCAATCACAGACTACAGAATAAACTTGTGAAACAGGAAGTAATGAAACATCATGCACTGATAAATGGCTTCTGATTTTTCATTGGATGAATAATAGTAGTCGGTCCCTAGCTGTGGTAATTAGTGGTCCGGGGACCCCCAGGGGTCCTTGAGGGGGGGTTCCCAGCAAAACGTGTAAATACATCATAATAACAATCATTTTAACCACTGTATCCATATTCAATACACTGGCTGTTCATAAATAGATGTACAAGCTCACAGGGTGTCAATTCGTGCTGCACTATCTGCTATTATTGAATATCTTTGAAAAAATCTTGAAAGTATTCGAAATCCTTTGAATAATTATGTGTGTTGCTCTGTTCTGGGGGGGTCCCTTCCTGGCTGGCACACAGATGGGGGTCCGCGGCCCCCCATCTGAAACATGGCATGAAACAGTTTGAGATCTAACTGGCTTAAAAGTGAAACAAATCCAGTTATTCCAGCACTATGGAACATTCTAGCAACATAACAGCTTAATGCTGTATTAATGTTATTGTTATAAATACAGACACACTTCATTTAATCACCTCTCCATTTGAATAAGACCTCTAAAACAACATAAATGTCACTTTTATCACTTTATATAAAACATAATGTCTTATCAAAGTAGAGTCTGGAGGAGGCGAACTTGACTCATTCCCACTCCAGGCTAAAGGCTAAGCTAAGCTAAGCTAAGCTAAGCTAAAGTTAGCCGCTGCTGCCCATTGCCAACAAAGGGCTTCAGTTAGCATCCTGCTAGCCGGTGGCTAGCTGTGTAGCTAACACCCCATGCCCTCTCTGCCCATGGATGTTAGCTAGTTAATAAGTCATTTATTAATTAGTTCTCGTATTAATTAGTGTCTTTAGGGAACAGAAGACAGAATGTAAACACAGTAAACACACAGTTTGATCCTACCAGCAGCTGTTCTCTGAGCTGTTAGCCTGTTAGCCTGTTAGCCTGCTGTTCCTGCAGCTTCTCTGTGGTGAACTCAACGTAGTGCCACAAGGATGCGGCAGTGACGTCATCACCAAGCGTCACGTACATGGCATGCGCTGTTTCTCAACAGGTGGTCCGTGGAACACTGGATGGAAGATAGATAGACATGACATTCATGTCATCATTATGACCTTCAAATCAGGGGCGGTGACGTTTCAATATTCAAATGGGTGCTCGTTTTTGACCCCGCCCCGCCCCCCCCCCCTCCCCCCCCCGCCCCCGCCCCCGCCCGCCTGCCTGCCTGCTCGGCCAGCCGCTTAGACAAAATGATAATGACCATTGCTATGTTTGGCCACTAGAGGGCACTGAAAACCCACAACGCTAATATGTTCCCCATTTTCAGCAGTTTTGTGACACTTTGGTATCATGCCAATAAAGCTCCTTTGAATTTAATTGAAAACCAATGAAACAGAGCAGCCTGAATTAAAAATGCAGACAGGCCTATACTTGAGTAACTGTAAATGTACAAACGTATTGGTATCAAAATATCCCATTTCATGTCAGCAAAAGAAAAGGCATTTTTTTTTCCATCATTGAGTACTTTATTTACAGTTTGCCAATAGTACAGTGGTACGATAACGATGTCATAAAATGAATGCACTGTAGGAATTTTTTATGACACACGAGCAATCATGACTTTTCAGCAATCAGTGTGTTTCAACATCTTAACACAGTAATTAATGCATGATATTGCACCTACATTAACATGCTACAAGCAGAAACAGACCTTTTTTTCCCAAGATCTTTGTCTATTTTAATTGTGGAGGAACATGTTTTTTTTTTTTATGTAATATTTTCTGTGTAAAAAGAAAAAGAGAAAAAAAAACCTAATAAATATTGTCAAAAAAAATGTGGATGAAACATCTCTCCCTCCCTGATCGCGGTCTGTCACCTTCACTGTGCCTGCTGCAGTGCTGCTTGGCCATCATGGATCTCTATAAATGAAAAGGGGGAGAGGGGAATAAAAAAAAAAGTATTACAACCATGACATTGACAACAATATTGCTACAGTAAATTACAATTAGCCTATTATAGTAAACCTTGCATCATGCAGTACAGTATTTTTTAGTTTTTTAGTACCTACCATTTATTTATCAGGAATGTGTTTCTCCTCTGGGCTCCTCTTGAGATGAAGTCATTGGCTATGACATCCAGGTCAATCTTCCTTGCCAAATCACTGTAACAGTCTAACAGAGCAAGGTGATTGAGTCTTCCTTGCCCCATTGTGGATCGCAGATAGGTTTTCAGTCTCCGTAGGCCAGAAAATGACCTTTCTGAGCTGCATGATGTCACAGGGATAGTCAGTGCTTGTTTCACCAGTCTTGTGAGTTCTTCACAAACACCTCTCCTGGTGCCTCCCTGGTCACCCTTCAAAAAGTTGACGACATCATTGAAGGTAGACAGGCGATGTCCTTGGGTCTTTGCCATCTCCAGGCAAACGTCACGATGCAGTGTCAGCCTGGCTTCATCAAAGTCGTCTCCATAGAATTGCATCATGCGTTTGCGTTAGCATTTCTAAAGGACAAGGGCACCTCGGCACAGGATTGGACGCTAGTTTGCTTTGCTGATCAGTGGGGGGAAAAAGTTTTATTTAGTATCACTTTAGTTAGTAGGCCTATCACTACAATATAGAAATACTCTGTTACAAATATAAGTCCTGAATTAAAAATGCTGGCATGCTTACTTGAGTAAAAGTCCAAAAGTATTGGTATAACATAAAAAGCCTACAAAAAGGAAAAGCTAGGCTTTAGGTCTATACTGTATAGACCTACTGTATATTTGTGTATTTATATTTTTTTGGCACTGTGTTGATAAGTAGTTCCTAATGTTTGGATGAATGGACCATTGTAAGTTCTTTGAGTTTGCAATATGCTTAGAAAAGTCACTTAAAATTGCAATCCATTATAGAAACGTTAAGCACTACTATTCTTTGTTGTGTTGTGTTTTTTTTTTTTTCAAACTGTTCTCGACACTCGGCTGTACACAACAGTCCTTTTTATTTTTCTTACTGTCCTGTAACCTTAACTGGGTGACTTAATTTCCCCTTCCCCTTCTTTGTATATACTTACTGATTGTTTAGACTTACTGTTTTCTCTTTTATTATATATTTTTTCTCTCTCATTTTCTTTTCTTTACATATCTACTGCATAGTACTGTGTTCTATTCGTCTGTGTCATTCAATGTTATATGATATACTTTAATGGTTTCCTGTTGAAATAAGCTTAGTCTTTTCAGGATCTCATTTTAGTAGACCTTGTACCAGTGAACTGTACCGTCATGAAACTGTACATTTTCCTATGCAAACTTCTAATAAAGCCTTCAATCAATCAAATAGGCTTTAGGCTACATCAATTATATGTAATTCAAAGGAGCTTTACTGGCATGATAAAATACTATAATGCCTCATTCACATAGGGAGCAGCAAAGCTAAAGTTTAGCTTGCTTGGTCAATGTTATCTCAATGGAAACCAGCTTTAAAGCTTTCAAAGCTTTGTTCTGTGTATCTCCTGTATCTTTAAAGCTGGTTTCCATTGAGATAACATTGACCAAGCAAGCAAAACTTTAGCTTTGCTGCTCCCTATGTGAATGAGGCATAAGAACAGTTCAGTTGAGATTTTTTTTTTATTATTTTGGAGGTGGGGGTAGAATACTGTAGAGCTACATGGCTACATCACACAGAGTAGACATACAGCCAGGATGTGGAGGCGGGCTATG
Source organism: Nannobrachium achirus (assembly GCF_963921795.1). NCBI lineage: Eukaryota > Metazoa > Chordata > Actinopteri > Myctophiformes > Myctophidae > Nannobrachium > Nannobrachium achirus. The sequence goes on along the minus strand of NC_137810.1, from coordinate 2,784,260 downwards.
ACGCTGGGTGACGCCCTCGAAAGGGACAAAGCCGACGTGTGATATCGGCCGAGTGCCAGGAATGCAGTTTGGCCAGTTTGGGGCGAACGACTGAGAATCAATGGGCTCTCATAACAGTACGCTCAAGCACTCACGCGCCCCCTATGTTCCCGCCGCTGCTTCAAATAACGTGATAAGATAAGAATTATGATACATAATTCATGGTTTGTGTATGAGGCACATATGACCATATAATATATACCAGTAAGACTCCCTAATCGGGAGATAAGCGACCGTAGGTCACTTATCTCCACAAATAGGGCAAAGATTAGTTTTTCCAAAATCTTCCTGATCCATGTTGATGACATGAGTGTAGACATACTGTGTAGTGATTTTAGGGCAAAATCTGTAGGAGCAGTGTCCAAAAATGTCTTTTTAAAAATCGGCCTGGAGGTGGCGCTATATGGGACAGATTCATGACCGGCTGTCCCGGTCGCTCCTAGCCGGAGTTACGGCATTTTATGTGAGCTGCAGTGTAGGGGGTCCTCCACTGGGGGCGCCACCACTTTTGCATCCGTTCTGGAGCACCAGGAGTCGGTGGTCCCCGGGAAGTCCCCGTGAGCAGCCCCGTTGGGTGGTCATTTGGTCAGTTTAGCACATTTGGTCATTTTTTACATCTGGGGGTCCCCCAGGGACCTGGGGGTCCCTGGAGCTCCGGGGGTCCTTGGAGGTTGTAGTTTGGCAGGTAAGGAGTGTGTGTGCCAAATTTGGCATGGATGGGGGCAACGGTTGCGGAGATATGAGCAGGGCAAGAGTGTGACGTGTGACGTGTGACTGACGGACTGACTGACTGACGGACTGACGCACAGACAGCCCGTGGAGGTTTTGGTAGTAAATGCGACCTACGGTCGCAATGATATGAACTGAACTTACAGTATAGAGACCACATTTTGGTCGGATACTGTAGGTTCAGGCTAAACTGATTACAGGTCATAGTAACTTTGGTTGCCCTGACTACGAAATCATGATATACTGTATGTCACTAGTGGTGGAAAATTACCAACACTACGTGTCACTTTCTTCCTGTTACTTCCTTGTTATGATCTGGGAACAAATGAATGAGTCCCACGAGTCTTACTGTCATAAACTGTACTCTTTATATACTGTTCTCCTCCATCTTGGAGGAGAGAGAGAATTATCAAGCTGCCCCTATGGTACGCTCACTGTTTGTCTCCTTGTCTGACCCTCTCTAAATACAGCAATCTAAAAGATATAGTCCTTTGGTCTCTGTGTTTTATTTTAACTATGGATTTATAGATCCATATTTATCTTTAATAATTTATCTAATATAACGTTTCAACTTTTTATTTTAATGTAATAGTTATGTTGATTCCTGAACACGTGGTGTAGGCTGTAGGGTCGGGACCATAGAGTATATATAGTGCATCTCTCCATTCTGACATGTCCCGATCCCTATTACCTTAAAGGGGAACACCACCCATTTTCAATATTGAACTATGTCATTAATATAGCCTACCTAGAGGAGTTGTGTGGAAATAGAAAAAAAGGTTCCCCCTCTTCTGTGTTGCCTAGAACTGGAGGATTGATTTGGGGTTTTGTATTGTAAAGTACAACTTGATGACATCACACATACTTTACAATACAAACCCCAAAATCAATCCTCCAGTTCCAGGCAACACAGAAGGGGGGGAACCTTTTTTTTATTTCCACACAACTCCTCTAAGGTATATTAACTCATTCCCTGCCAGGCCCGATAGTCCCGAGATTATTCCAATGTCTTTCCCCGCCAGGCCCGATAGTCCCGAGAATTAAAAAAAAGAAAAAAAAAAATTCAAACATTTTTTTTTTCAATTTTTTTTTTTGACCCCCAAAAATGGAGTAGGCATGATAGCAATCGCGAAATTGCATGTTTAACCCCCATAGCAACCCCATCTTTCAAGCATGGCAGCCATTTTGGCAGCCATCTTTGTTAAACATAGTGGCTGTTATCTCATGAATGCCTGAACGGATTTCCATTCGGATTTTTTTGTTTGAAAGCTGTGAGCAATGTGAACACACGTGGTGCATTATCTAGGCATGGGTGTGCATGATCCGTGCACACCCAATTACATGGAAGTCTATGGAGACGAATGGCAGGTGGGAGTACGGAGGTATGTTAAAATGGCGGACATATTTCAATATTGAAAATGGGTGGTATTCCCCTTTAACCTCTACGGAAGTGTTGCCACTCCGACAATAAGAAGTCACTGTCGGAGTGGCGACAAGTCGGAATGGAGAGAGCCCCCCATACCCGGGTCCCTAGACCAGGGGTTTTCAAAGTGGGTAACGGGGCACCCTGGGGAGCCGTGGCGGCATTCCAGGGGTGTCGCGAGATCATTTGATAATTTATTTGGACACTAGCCTATTTAAAATTTAGTGTAATTTTAAACTTAAAGGGATATTCCACTTTCAAAAAACTTTTTGTCATTGTATGGTCTAATCAGGCTTGTATGAACACCCTGAACAGTTTTTAATTTTCTTCATTCAGTATTTAGTTATTTGATGTAAATGTTATCTGGCCCTCCAGGCTCAGGGTCTCTCCCCACACACACTCATTGTAACTTAAAACTCCATTTTAACCATGATAGATTAATTAAAAACACCCATTATTTTTTCTGGTGACTCATACTACCCTCCTAATACGTGCGCAGGCTGTGATTTTTCCATAACGTTTTTCATGTATTTTTAATAATTTTTTGGGGAAAATGGAAAAAATTGAATACAATAAAAATATACCAGTAAGACTCCCTAATCGGGAGATAAGTGACCATAGGTCACTTATCTCCACAAATAGGGCAAAAATTAGTTTTTCCAAAATCTTCCTGATCCATGTTGATGACATGAGTGTAGACATACTGTGTAGTGATTTTCGTGATTTTAGGGCAAAATCTGTAGGAGCAGTGTCCAAAAATTTCTTTTTAAAAATCGGCCTGGAGGTGGCGCTATATGGGACAGATTCATGTCGATGGGATCAGTGTAGACATACTGTGTACCGATTTGCGTGATTTTAGGGCAAACATTTTAGGAGCAGTGTCCAAAAATGTGTTTTGCAAGAATCGGCCTCATGGTGGCGCTAGAAGAGGGCCATGTGAGAAATGAGGGGTGGGGTCTCCGCGCCGCCAAGGCGGACGAATAGGTACCGGCCCCGGCTGTCCCGGTCGCTCCTAGCCGGAGTTACGGCATTTTATGTGAGCTGCAGTGTAGGGGGTCCTCCACTGGGGGCGCCACCACTTTTGCATCCGTTCTGGAGCACCAGGAGTCGGTGGTCCCCGGGAAGTCCCCGTGAGCAGCCCCGTTGGGTGGTCATTTGGTCAGTTTAGCACATTTGGTCATTTTTTACATCTGGGGGTCCCCCAGGGACCTGGGGGTCCCTGGAGCTCCGGGGGTCCTTGGAGGTTGTAGTTTGGCAGGTAAGGAGTGTGTGTGCAAAATTTGGCATGGATGGGGGCAACGGTTGCGGAGATATGAGCAGGGCAAGAGTGTGACGTGTGACGTGTGACTGACGGACTGACTGACTGACGGACTGACGCACGGACAGCCCGTGGAGGTTTTGGTAGTAAATGCGACCTACGGTCGCAATAAAAAATAAATGAAAAAAGTTATTGAAAAAACACGGTCTGCTCACGTATTAGGAGGGTAGTATGAGTCACCAGAAAAATAATGGGTGTTTTTAATGAATCTATCATGGTTAAAATGGAGTTTGAAGTTACAATGGGTGTGTATGTGGAGAGGGCCTGGGCGTGTTGGGCCTGGTAACATTTACATCAAATATCTAAATACTGAATGAAGAAAATTAAAAACTGTTCAGGGTGTTCATACAAGCCTGATTAGACCATACAATGACCAAAAGTTTTTTGAAAGTGGAATATCCCTTTAACTTTAAACTAAGTACAAAGTTAGTACAGAGTTCTAACCGAAATGGCTATTATCTCAATGTTTTCCTCGCATCATAACCACTAAATTATCGTCACTGTCAGTGTCAGGCACACAACGCCGACAGAGTTGTGTGCTTGTAGATCTGCTGTTTTCACCAGTTTAGTAAATTTTTTAGATGATAAATACAAAACTGACGGTTTTGGACATACAAGGTTTTCCACGACGATATGCTATAAATATATGGGAGTGAAAATTGTAGGGGTGCCTCGGATGAAGAAGAAAAAATAGACTATGGGGTGCCCTCACTGCCCTGAGAAAAAAAGTTTGGGAACCCCTGCCATATAGATGACAGTGAAGTGTCAATCTAAGGACTTTCAAAACCTTTTTAAAGCCTTAATATTGATTGATTGATTGATTGATTGAAGGCTTTATTAGAAGTTTGCATAGGAAAATGTACAGATTCATGACGGTACAGTTCACTGGTACAAGGTCTACTAAAAGGAGATCCATGAAAAGACTAAGCTTATTTCAACAGGAAACCATTAAAGTATCTCATATAACATTGAATGACAGACAAATAGAACACAGTACTATGCAGTAGATATGTAAAGAAAAAAAGAAAACAGTAGGTCTATACAATCAGTAAGTACAGTATATACAATATATACAAGGAAGGGGCAGGTAACAGTAAGTCTAAACAATCAGTATGTACAGTATATACAAGGAAGGGGCAGGGAGGGTAGGGTTGGGCTAGGTTTTTTACCAGTTGCGAACGGCTGCTGCCTGTAAGTGGTTTTTCAGGGCATTTTTAAAGGATGCTAGTGATCCACACTCCTTTATGGCCTTCGGTAAGGCATTCCACATTTTTGTGGTGTAGCAGAAGAACGAGTTCGACCCTTTCTTTGAGTTGACTCTGGGTTGAACGTGATCTGTGGCACTGCCTCTGGTGTTGTAATTATGGACATCCTTAACGTTTATAAAGTATTTTGACAGGTACTTGGGTATCATAGTGGTGTGGTGTATCTTGTACACCAGGCCCATTGCAAGTTGCTGTACTCTGTCATCTACTCTGAGCCACCCTACTCTTAACTGGTGAGTAGCGGTGAGGTGAGTCTGATAGGGAAGGTTAAGCAGGACCCTAATTAGTTTATTTTGGGCTGTTTGGAGTTTAGTTTTAAGGGCTTGTGGGGCGTCACGATACCATACGTGGACTCCGTAGTCAAAGAGGGGCTGGATTATTGCACCAGCTATGGTCTTCAGTGTGTTGAAGTTGACCATTGGGGCGATCCTCTGTAGGAAACGAGTTCGTTGGTTGATTTTTTTTATTACTTTTGAAGTCATCTTTTCGCTGGAAAGATTAGCTTCAAGGATACATCCTAAGTAAGAGATTTTGTTTTTTCGTGTTATGACCTTGTCACCCACTTTGATTGTGAAGTCATCTACCTTTTTGAGATTATGATTTGATCCAAAGAGGATGGACTCGGTTTTTCCCAGGTGAATTGATAATTTGTTGTCGTTAAGCCATGTGCAGATCTTACTCAGTTCAGAGTTAAGTGTCTTTTCAACCTGCAAGTGGTCCTTGCCCGAGACTAGGAGAGCCGAGTCATCCGCGAACAGGAACAGGTTGCAGTCGCAAGCAGATGCCATGTCGTTCACGTATATTAGGAACAACAGAGGTCCCAGTATGCTACCTTGAGGAACACCACAGCTTACTGGGAGGGGGGGGGGACAGGGTTCCGTTAATCTCCACCACCTGTTCCCTCCCCAGCAGGTAAGATTGCATCCAGCTCACTGCTGCGCTGTCAAGACAGATGGCTTTTAGTTTCTCAATCAGAATAGCATGATCCACGGTGTCAAATGCCTTCTGGAGGTCCATCATGACCATGCCACTATATTTGCCCTGATCCGCTTCGCGTTTGATTTGGTCAGTCAAATAGAGAAGGCATGTGTCAGTGGAATGGGATTTTCTGAATCCAGATTGGAACTCGTAAATCAGATTATTCTCATCGAGATAACTTGCAATCTGTTCGTAGACTATTTTCTCCATGACTTTGGATATGGAGCTAAGAATGGAAACGGGGCGGTAGTTTCCAGGGTCTAGTTTGCTACCTTTTTTGTGCAGGGGGGTTACTTTTGCTAGTTTGAAGTCCTGGGGGACATGACCCTGTTTGATGGAAAGGTTAATTATGTGGGTAATGATTGGAGCAATGGTGGCGGCTGAATCTCTGAGAAATCTAGCTGGGATTTTATCAAGGCCAGTGGCCTTGTGCTGAGGTAGGGCGCTCAATTTTTTAAACACTTCATCAGTTGTCACTGTGGAAAGTTTAAAGCTGTCTTTTCTGACGCCCAGTTTTTTGTAGAATTTTTTAACAAATTCTTCACCATACCGCCCAGATGGGGCGACCAGTCTTTCGACCAGTGAACGGGCTGTGGTGGTAAAGGTTTTGTTAAGATGGGTAGCCACTTCTCCTTTGTCAGAAATGAGAGCGGCGTCCGTTTTGATGTTTATGTTGTGGCATATGGTTTTTGATTTTAAGCCTAATTGGTTGTTAAGCAACTTCCATAGGTCTCGTGGTTTGTTTTTGTATTCCTCGATTTTGTCGTCGATGTAGTTTTTTTTGGCGGATCTAACTAGGGCGGTTGTCTGGTTTCTAAGTTTCTTGCATTGAGCAGTAAGATGCTCAATGTGGATTTTGAGGTCATGGTTGTATTTTTTTCTAAGCTTTTTGCAGCACTTTCGTTTTTCAAGGTTTCAAGGTTTCAAGGTTTTTAAAGGTGATACACCATGAAATTTCACTTTTCCTATTTTAAAACCTTTTTTGGGGGTCCCACTAGCACCTTCTATCTTCACAAAGTCCCATTTCTGACCGTTGTGTCTTTCTCTGGTTTTGGGATTGGGAAGGTGGAGGTTAAAAGCATCCCACGGGTTCTCAAAACAGGCTGTCCAGATTTGCTGCCGTCGCTGACGTCAGCGACGGCCGTTTTTGAAGATCTTTTTTTTTTTTTTTTTTTTTTTTTAATTTTTTTTTGGGGGGGGGGGGGGTGGCGCAGTTCAGGCCAAAGGTGGTACTGCAGCTGAAAATGCTCTGAGAGCCGTTCAAAAATGAGAGAGGCTCTCTATTCAGGAGTGGTAATTTAGCCTCAAACCTTTTGAAAAACGTTTTTGGGACATAAACAATATGACATAAATACTTTTTAAACGCATGGTGTTTCACCTTTAAAAAGAAAAAGTAAGAGAAAGGAAAAGACCATTCCTCATTCAAAAGTCATCAAAACACTTTACAATACAATAACCTACTTTACTACCAGTAAGACTCCCTAATGTTGCCTGGCTCCAGCCCATGTCATCATGTTGATGACATGACTGTAGAGATTCTGAGTGAGTCGCTAACCCTCCGGTCGAAATGATGGTCGTTTGAAAGAGCGCTATTTTGCCGACCTCATCAGCTTCAGTATCTGTCAGAGATCATTTTGTCCTCACAAGTGTAGGACTTTAGAACACATTCTGTTCCGACATGGATGCATCTACAGTATGATAGCTGATAGCCTACTGTCAACCAGTCAGTCAGTCAGTCAGTTAACCATAACACCCTGCAGTCAACAGGAAATAGCTGCATCAGTCAGCGTACCACTTCCTTCACAGTAGGCTACCATCCTCCTCCTCACCACAAGAACAGCAGCAGCAGGTGCTCTGTCTCTCTGTAGCTCTGTTAAAACTACCACATTACTGCTTCGGTCAGTCCGTCAGTTTGTTGCTCTTTTAGCAACAACCCAGGATGGAGTTGACATGGATCTGCCTTCTAGTCTGTGAGTACAATATAAACACTATTAGTTCTACTTACTATGACTGTTATCAACACTATTAGTTCTACTTACTATGACTCTGTTATACAAACACTATTAGTTCTACTTACTATGACTCTGTTATACAAACACTATTAGTTCTACTTACTATGACTCTGTTATCAATATAAACACTATTAGTTCTACTTACTATGACTCTGTTATCAATATAAACACTATTAGTTCTACTTACTATGACTCTGTTATCAATATAAACACTATTAGTTCTACTTACTATGACTCTGTTATCAATATAAACACTATTAGTTCTACTTACTATGACTCTGTTATCAATATAAACACTATTAGTTCTACTTACTATGACTCTGTTATCAATATAAACACTATTAGTTCTACTTACTATGACTCTGTTATCAATATAAACACTATTAGTTCTACTTACTATGACTCTGTTATCAATATAAACACTATTAGTTCTACTTACTATGACTCTGTTATCAATATAAACACTATTAGTTCTACTTACTATGACTCTGTTATCAATATAAACACTATTAGTTCTACTTACTATGACACTGTTATCAATATAAACACTATTAGTTCTACTTACTATGACTCTGTTATCAATATAAACACTATTAGTTCTACTTACTATGACTCTGTTATCAATATAAACACTATTAGTTCTACTTACTATGACTCTGTTATCAATATAAACACTATTAGTTCTACTTACTATGACTCTGTTATCAATATAAACACTATTAGTTCTACTTACTATGACTCTGTTATCAATATAAACACTATTAGTTCTACTTACTATGACTCTGTTATCAATATAAACACTATTAGTTCTACTTACTATGACTCTGTTATCAATATAAACACTATTAGTTCTACTTACTATGACTCTGTTATCAATATAAACACTATTAGTTCTGCTTACTATGACTCTGTTATCAATATAAACACTATTAGTTCTACTTACTATGACTCTGTTATCAATATAAACACTATTAGTTCTACTTACTATGACTCTGTTATCAATATAAACACTATTAGTTCTACTTACTATGACTCTGTTATCAATATAAACACTATTAGTGTGAGTCCATGTCATTCTACTTACTATGACTCTGGTTTTAATGTTGGGCTTACAGTCAGAATGAAGCCTACTTAAGGTTCAAGGTCTGTCCATACTGTCTCTGACCACCAGAAAGGTCTGCTTCAACTACAAAATGACGTCACTCACACTTTCTGAAAAGCATAACCCAGAGTTAGAGTTCATCAAGCTGCACGTTGGGTGGTCAGAAACAGTAAGGCCTTAACACTCATGTAGTATTGAGATGATGAGTGGGGGATTAATCAATCAATTTAATCAATCTCAAGAATATAGTTTGATAAAAGGAAGGTTTATGTCAATTTTTTCCTGAAACATATCAGATCAACATTATGTCAATATCATTAACACAAAATGGCTTCTCTGTTCCTCTGGCACATCAGTATTCAACACGATTTAAACAGTTTATAACAACCTCTGTTTGCAGTGTTTGCTACTCCAGCTCCAGTGGAAACACTTTCTCCTGCTGTATCCCAGCTCAGTTCTCTATATGTTGGAGTGGTTTTAGGAGTTCTGGTTGTGATTCTACTGAGCGTGAGCATCCTTCTGGTCCTGCTGTGTCGATACGGATACACAACATGTAAAGGTGATCACTACTACATTACATATATCTAAACATAACATGGCAGTTTTAGAGTAACACATTATATTCAACTTACTGCATGTGTGGTCTTTCTTCTCTTTGTATTTACAGATCTGTGTTGTGTCAGGTGAGAGCAGAATCCATCTATATCTATTCTATATCTATTCTTCTACACATCTACCCCCCCCCCCCCCCCCCCCCCCCCCCCGTCACACACACACACACACACACACACACACACACACACACACACGCACACACACACACACACACAATGGAGATGTCATGCTCGGTTCAAGTGGTTAATACATGACAGCAATTGTTTGATACTCATTTTCTGCTTAATATAATATATTTTACTTACAGACATGTCCAGGCTCAGGCAACGGCAACCAATCAGGGCTCAGCTCCACACCAGAGCACCAATCAGAGTGGGGCAGCTGATGATGTGTACCTCCCACTGCAGCACGGTCAGTATTTCAACCAATCACGTTGATCGATGACACAAATTCTTCTGTCGGACATAAATTATGTTTCCAATTTGAATCTATTAATTTAGATCTCATGAAAAGAAAAAGGAAATAACTAAAATGTTGTTAAATAAAATTAATGTCTTAACTGTAAAAACATTGACACATTAAAATGCTTTTTTTAACCTCATAGGCGACGCAAGCGTCTATGGAGTTATCAACAACTCTGATGACAATGGAAACGGTACAGTATATACTCTTCATCACTGTTACTTTTAACATCAACATTTTGATTTTGTTTAAGTCACAGCACTGTAGGACAGGATCCCACCCTCTCCAGTCAGAGCTAACTGGCTATAAATAGACTTTAACTTAAACAATGTTTTAATTTCTACCACTGATTAATGGATGGATTAACATCAGATTAAGGTAAGAAAATCACCCGTCCGGAACCTTTAATTGGTAAAAACTATATATTGATAATAATAGTAATACAACGTATTTATTTGTGTTTAATTTACAGATCCGTCTCATATCGTCTCAAACGTTATGATACAGGAAAGTTGTAAATGGGACAGATTTGACTGTAACACTGCAGGAGAGTTAATAATGAGTCTGATAGATACTGTAGGTGTAAATATGTTGTTTCATTTGTTAAGGCATTTATTAACAGTTAGTAATGGGTCTGATAGATAGGTGTAAAGATGTTGTTTCATTTGTTAAGGCATTTATTAACAATAATAATGAGTCTGATAGATAGGTGTAAAGATGTTGTTTCATTTGTTAAGGCATTTATTAACAGTTAGTAATGGGTCTGATAGATACTGTAGGTGTAAAGATGTTGTTTCATTTTTAAGTCATTTAGTAAGGCTTCATCTGTGATAGGTATTGTGGTCTCTACTGCCCTCTTGTGTTCAGTGTGAGGACTGATCCAGCAAGCAATATGTATTGTGATTGTTCCACAGTAAGATATGATTCCTATAGCCTCATGAAAAGACTTATTAAGTAAAACAATATGTTGTATTTTAAACCATAACAATCAAACAGACTGTCAAACCAGATATTGATACCTATACAGGTCCATTTGATGTTCACATATTGAGTGATACTTTCAAGGTGATATTATTTACATAATGGTTTGGAACACCATTCTGCCTTGTCACTTTATGTATCCATAACACATCAGTGTGTGAATGTAGCCTATGGGTAGCTTAACATCAGTGTGTGAATGTAGCCTATGGGTAGCTTAACATCAGTGTGTGAATGTAGCCTATGGGTAGCTTAACATCAGTGTGTGAATGTAGCCTATGGGTAGCTTAACACCAGTGTGTGAATGTAGCCTATGGGTAACTTAACATCAGTGTGTGAATGTAGCCTATGGGTAGCTTAACATCAGTGTGTGAATGCAGCCTATGGGTAGATTAACATCAGTGTGTGAATGTAGCCTATGGGTAGCTTAACATCAGTGTGTGAATGTAGCCTATGGGTAGCTTAACATCAGTGTGTGAATGTAGCCTATGGGTAGATTAACATCAGTGTGTGAATGTAGCCTATGGGTAGCTTAACATCAGTGTGTGAATGTAGCCTATGGGTAGATTAACATCAGTGTGTGAATGTAGCCTATGGGTAGATTAACATCAGTGTGTGAATGCAGCCTATGGGTAGCCTACATGTTTACAGGACTGACAGATCTTCATCACAGTGGAGTCAAACAGTTATTTTGTCATAACCTTTTTATAGGAAGTGGAAAAGTATTCTTTCCAGTCACATGATTCCCTTGTTTGTACCTTTGAAGGTGCAAACAAAGGTTCTTATTGGTCAAATTCACAGATATTTGTCTCAAAGAATAGCAGAAAATAAGTGCATTAAATCCTCCAGTTAGGATGGGTTTATTTCCCCTCTGACTTAATAATAATAATATTATTATAATAATTTGTCTATTTATTCATTCATACCTTTAGGCGACACAAGCGACTATGGAGTGCTGAATGGATCCCCTGATTATGAAAATGGTACAGTAATTCTAAACTTTATAAAAAGTGTATTTTTTATTTAGTGTTTAAAGTTATCATGTCATAGTGCAGCTGCTGTTCAGAGTTCTTCATATTTTGAGTTCATTTAGCAGAGAGATCTGTGCCATTAGTAAAGATGTTTTATAGATCTGTGCCATTAGTAAAGATGTTTTATAGATCTGTGCCATTAGGAAAGATGTTTTATAGATCTGTGCCATTAGGAAAGATGTTTTATAGATCTGTGCCATTAGTAAAGATGTTTTATAGATCTGTGCCATTAGTAAAGATGTTGTATAGATCTGTGCCATTAGTAAAGATGTTTTATAGATCTGTGTCATTAGTAAAGATGTTTTATAGATCTGTGCCATTAGGAAAGATGTTTTATAGATCTGTGTCATTAGTAAAGATGTTTTATAGATCTGTGCCATTAGTAAAGATGTTTTATAGATATGTGTCATTAGTAAAGATGTTTTATAGATCTGTGCCATTAGTAAAGATGTTTTATAGATCTGTGTCATTAGTAAAGATGTTTTATAGATCTGTGCCATTAGTAAAGATGTTTTATCAGCTGCATGGTCTTATAGATCTTTAAGCTGCATATTCCACACTTAATGAACAGCAGCAGATGAAATGCTATATGAAGCAGCAGATTCAATGCCAGACTGCATTGTAGTGCATGAACTCTTAGATGATCATTTATACTTTAACTTTGTTTTCAGGTCCTTAAAGATGATCCTCGCAGGGCCAGACAACGATTCAACAACCTCTGAACGCTGCATAGAGTCTGGAAGTGGAACATCACCCCCCAAAGCCCACATCATCTGTTTGTCATTAACGTTCACAAAATATATTTTGAAATATCTTTTAAAAAAATGTTTTGGTAGCTCAGCTGGTGCAGCGGTAAAGTCCCTGCACACCACTGCATCCCAGTGAGCACGCTCAGGACCTGGACCAATCAGTGACGTCTCCACGGTCAGGACCTGGACCAATCAGTGACGTCTCCATTGGGGCCAGATCACAGCCCATATATGGGGATGATCTTGACGTCATTACCAGGATGTCATATGGACTTTTTTTGTTTGACAGGATTTATGTTGGTTGAAATCAGGTGATATTCTAGGCCAGATACATATCATAACTAGTTAGATATGTCCCAGAATATAACCTTATATGCTCATATTTCAACTAACATTACAAACAATAACAATAATCCTGTCAAATAAAAAAAGTCCATATGACGTCCTGGTAATGACGTCAAGATCATCCCCATATATGGGCTGTGATCTGGACACAATGGAGACGTCACTGATTGGTCCAGGTCCTGACGTGCTTGCTGGGATAGGTTGTGGGTTCAAATCCACCATGGATCAGGCTTTGCCGGGCGTCTCCATGTACCTGCATGTATGATCCACAATATGACACCTTGGTCCACAATATGACACATGGGGAAAAGGTAAATTCACCATAGAAATACATGTGGAGTAGTGGTTATTAAAGGTCTTCATGTAAAAAATATCCCACATTTTACTTTGAAAATATTTTCCTGTTTACAAGTTCACACAAGTTGCAGCCTGGTTGTGAGCTTGTAGATCAGCTGTTGTATATAGCTTTTAAAGTGATTCAACTCTTATTAAGTCATTTAGCTGGGGGTCCCCTGGAACCCCCCTGGAGGACCCCTGGTGGTCCCCAGACCGCACTTTGAGAACCATGCTTATTGAAGAGTAAAGATGATCTTCCTCAGAGATCACATCTCATGTTGGTTTGAACTTTGAAGTGTGTTTATGCATTCTATGACTCAGCAAAATACTTTTAAGTGTGTTTATGCATTCTATGACTCAGCAAAAACCTTAAATGCATTCTATGACTCAGCAAAAGACTTTTAAGTGTGTTTATGCATTCTATGACTCAGCAAAAGACTTTTAAGTGTGTTTATGCATTCTATGACTCAGCAAAAGACTTTTAAGTGTGTTTATGCATTCTATGACTCAGCAAAATACTTTTAAGTGTGTTTATGCATTCTATGACTCAGCAAATACCTTTTGAAAAGAATAGAAGACTTTGAAAGTGTGTTTTTTTGCATTTCCCATCTATTTTGTAAATATTGTGTTTGTACATTTTGTTGATGACATAAACTTTTTATGCTATGTTGATCAATTGAACACATTGAATACGACCACAATGGAAACAAGTCCCAGGACTTAAAGAATATCAATCAATCAATCAATCAATCAATCAATCAATCAATCAATCAATCCATCTTATTTGATCATTAGTGTTTTGGTTTTATGTCATTACATCCAGTATTATTTCTTATCTTTCTGTATTGTTGTGTTAAAGTGCATTATTCTGTGTGGAACAATTTTTCACTCATTCTTAATTTTCTATATCATTATTTTTATATAAACCCCCCTATATTTTAATACAGCCAATGCATTGACGTTAAAAAATATAATACTTTATCATTTTTACCTTTGAGGTAAAGTGTTTAAAGTTTCATTGTACAGACCATTGATTTGTTGTCACTATTCTACTGTTAGATGATGATGAGCGGGTTGATGATGAGCGGGTTGAAGCATGGTACCAGCACTTCAAAACCCTCCTAGGTAAACCACCTGTGACAGAGGATGAGGACGAGGTGATAGCCCCTGTCTTCCATGACCTTCTCATTCCAGATGGACCATTCACCCTGGAGGAGTACCAGAAGGCCAAGGCTTCGATAAAGTGCGGCAAGAGCTGTGGGGAGGATGGAGTGACACCAGAGGTCCTGAAACATGTGCCCATAGACGAGGTGGTGCTAGATTTCATCAACAAAGCACACATGTCTGGAGAGCAGCCGGAGCTATGGCGCACAATGAACATTGTTCCAGTACCTAAGTCAGGTGACCTCACAAAGACTGACAACTACCGTGGCATCAGCCTGAGCTCACAAGTCGCCAAGACCGCCAACAGGATGATCCTCAACCGTCTCAGACCCATCTTAGACCCTCTACTGAGAAACTTGCAGAACGGCTTCCGCCCGGAACGAACGACAGTCGGGCAGATACTGGCTCTGAGGAGGATTCTGGAGGGGGTACGAGAGCGAAACCTGTCAGCAGTGATCACCTTCATTGACTTCCAAAAGGCATTCGATACCATCCACCGGGGAAAGCTCATGGGTATTCTTCGAGCCTACGGAGTTCCAGACAAAATGGTTCAGATGATTGAGTCGAGCTACAATCAGACTCGAGCCAAGGTCCAAACCTGCGACGGTGACACCAAGGAATTCGAGATCCTGGCTGGTGTCCTACAGGGTGACACTCTGGCCCCCTTCCTGTTCGTGGTTGCAATGGATCACGCCCTGAGACTTGCGATCAATGGCAGAGAGGAGGCTCTGGGCTTTACACTGGTCCCAAGGCAGTCGAGGAGAGTACACCCCATCATGGTCACTGACCTCGACTACGCAGACGACATTGCCTTGGTCTCGGACACAGTCGAGAAAGGAAGGGAGCTTCTATTGGCAGTAGAAAAGGAGTGCAAGAAGATCGGCCTCAGGCTCAATGCCAAGAAAACGAAGGTAATGACTGTGAACACGGAGGACAAAACCATTTCCACTGCAGACGGGACTGTGCTCGAGCGTGTGGAGGACTTCAAGTACCTCGGGGCCTGGACTGCCTCAACTGAACAGGATCTGAAGGTCAGGAGAGCACTTGCCTGGAGGGCCTTGCACGGGATGAGGAGAGTGTGGAAATCAGAACTTGGAGAGGACCTTAAGAGGCGGCTGTTCATAGCTACTGTGGAGTCTGTGCTGCTGTATGGGGCTGAGACATGGACCCTTACAGCACAACAGGAAAAAGCCCTGGATGGAGTCTACACAAGAATGCTACGAATGGCACTAGGTGTCACATGGACGGACCGCATCAGAAATGTGGACCTCTATGGAGACCTACCACGGGTCACGGACAAGGTCAGAGGAAGAAGGATGAGGCTGGCAGGACACTGTGTCAGGCACCCAGAGCTGGAGGCTAATAAACTGACCCTATGGGAGCCAATCCAGGGCAAAGCCAGGAGGGGAAAAAGGCGAACCACCTATGTAGACGTGCTGCGGCGCGACAGCTCTGCTCACAACACTGCAGAGCTCAAGAACCTGATGTTGGATAGGAGACTGTGGACGGCAGCGATCCAAGAATCCCGAGTTGGTGTTGGCTAGACCTCACTCTCGAAGAATGATGATGATGATGAGATGATGATAGGTTCTTAGTTTACTAGATTAATATTTCTATTTGATGAGCTTGTGTTGACCTTGTTTATTGTAAATCTATTTTAATTAACAGTGTCTGATAAATGCCTAGATTATAAATGGTAAAGTACTCCAGTATTTCTACTAAAGTACAGGATGTAAAGTACTCCAGTATTTCTACTGAAGTACAGGATGTAAAGTACTCCAGTATTTCTACTAAAGTACAGTAGGAACAACTTACTAGCTGAACTACAGTAGTCTAGACATACTGTAAGTACAGTGGCTAAATGAGCTGCTGAACTACATTTCCCAGCAGCCTGTGGGTAGCTTCACTATATTTCCTGAATGATGAGGCTTTCAAGCAGCAAACCACTTAACCCCTCGGCCTCTGGAGTAGATTTACTCTGACCTGAGCTGCAACCGTACTTGGTGACAACTGTGTTTCAATACTGCCATTGTAATCTCTAGGACAATAATAATATTCAGCCAATATTTGTGTTATTTTTTATATTTTCTTGACTTTACATAGAATATAAACTGAGGGGGCACAACTTGCAACAGAGGGCGCACTTGTTTATTTTTTATTTTTTTTCCTACTAAAGAATACAGGAAAGGTCGACCTAAAACAAAGTCGACCCAAACAGAAACCACAATCCTAGGATTGTGCTGTCTGGCCTACAGCATAACATCATATTTGGAAATGTTATACACAAAATAGGGTCACACAGTTGAACATCAAAGGCTAAGGTTCTTTGGGGGTGGGGGGGGGGGGGGGCTACTCAAACCATGTTCAGAGACATTTCTGTCCCTCTTATCCTAGATCAAACCAAGTGACTCATTCATAGTGAGTGGCAGATTCATCTGGCTATTGTCTCTGTTATCTTCCCAAGACAGTCAAAAGCTAATACCTGCTGAGTTTATTACTCAAAGCAGTGTTTGCTCAAAGGCATGAAGACAGCGAGTTGTTGACCCCATGGCCATCTGTTGATTACAATCAAACCAGTGAGTCACTAAAGATTCACATTTGGGACAATACTTGGGGCAATTGGGAATACGGTAGTTAAAATTGAACCTTAAGAGTAGCAGCTGCATGGCAATTCCTCTCTTACAAAGAGAGAGAGATGTGACTATGAGGTGTGACTGCTTCCTATTTAGTTGCTAAAAATCAGTGTTGTATAAAGTACTGGAAACCCATACTTAAGTAAAAGTACCGATATTCCACTTGAAAGTTAATCAAGTAAAAGTAAAAGTCACCGATAATATTATTACTTATGTAAAAGTATGAAAGTAGCTCTCAAAAAATGTACTTAAGTATCAAAAGTACATAGTGTTAAAATGTACTTAAGTATAAAAGTAAAAGTAAAAAGTACAAGTACAAGTACAAGTAAAAGTACAAAAAATATTTTCAAAATGCCTACAAAAAATTAAGACCAAAAATTCTCAAAGTGTTTTATTATTAATAGGTTGGAACATTCAGTGACCCCTTGATACCAGGGGCACAAACACACCTACAGTAAGAACAAAACATTTTGATCCTACGATGCAAAGGTTCAAATAGCACTGGGGCATCAAGTTCCCCAAAGCTATTTGAGATGTTTATAGATTAGAATCTTTACACACCTGCTTCCGAATAATTAATTATATAATTCCAGTTCACTGCGCATATTATGTAGGTGACAGTTCATTTCAATTAAGCTCTCACTCCAGTCTGCGCTTTTCTGAAAAGAGTCAAGCAGCTCCCTATAGTTTAAACTAGGCTATAAAATGACACAATAGGCTATAGAATGGATCTTCAGACAAGAAGTTAATTGTGAATGAAAACGTAGGCCTGTGCTTTCTTATTGTCACCTCAAAGTAAACGCTGGATTATTATTTCTTCAAATTGACTGGATTCAACCTGGATCACACAAGTAATGAGGTAACATCCAGCATATGCGTGTGAGCCACACTTTATATGCGTTGGCGCATGCTTAAAAATAACAGATCTAACTATAAAGGGGGCGTTCTCACCCAAAGTCCGCTTAGAAGGTCCGGATCAGGTTCCAAATGTTTACATTGTTGCATTTTGAATTTGGTCCGGTTAGCGTTCACACGAGACTTTTGTTAAAAGAACCAAATATGTAAACAAAATGACACGTGGACGTGGTCATACAGGCTGCTGTTGATCTATTGACAGAATAGGCTATTCATATGGAAAATTACTTGCTGCCTATTCTAATTAATGTTGTGTTATTAATCACAGCTTCCTATATCTTTTTTTAAAGAAGCGAAACTCACACATTTCAGGCAGTAATTAGCGATGGATGGATGGAGGAATATCTCTCTTTTTCTCTCTCTCAAAATATATAGCCTAATATAAAGCCTTCTTCTTGATTCATTTAACAATAAATAGCGCAAGAACGCGTGGCCAAATAAAAACATAATAAGCGTCACCGTTTCCACATCAACTCCGTCTACTCCCGTGGGCCGTGTTACACACAAGATGGTGACCTTACTTTTATTTGTGACAGTATTTGCTTCAAAAACAAACAATGATCACCGTGTTCGGAGAGCGACCCCTGGAGTCACCGCACACGATGGGTCACCAGTTTCCATGTAGTGCCGCACCGCAGCGCCGACTCAGGGAGAAGAGATGATACAGTATGAGACAGACTGCTATGATATTAAGATTTTCGATTTGTAGCGAGTAACGAGGTGTCCAATCTTAATGTAGCGGAGTAAAAGTACGATTTTTTCCTTTTAAATGTAACTAAGTAAAAGTAAAAGTTCAGGGTTGAAAAAATATAAATAAAAGTACAAATTCTCAAAATGTGTACTTAAGTACAGTAACGAAGTACTTGTACTTCGTTACTTTACAACACTGCTAAAAATACAGGTCTAAATCTTAAACCATCCTACAGGGTATTTCTCTATGTGTTTATATTGGAATAACATTCATTAATATAACTGCAGAGTTGCATTAGAGTGGTAGAGTTTGTGAAATGTGGAGTTACAGCTCTCATTGTTACAGCCAGAGTTAACTATCTGCCCTGTGGCATTCAAGATGGACCGCCTGGTGAGAGGCTCAGATGTCAAACAGTGGTGGACAACAGCCTGACATACAATTACCCAAATGTTCCTTTAAGGTTTATTCTTTCTAGTATAAATCTTACTTTGTGGATTAACATGATGACATAACTGTAACATAACTTGTGCTAGAACCAAATACAGAACTTCAATATAGGCAATAGTTATTTCTTAAGAGTTGACCTAACAGATTAGTCTCCTCTCCTGGGGCCAGTTGCACCACCAGAACGTAAGTCCTGCCCTAAGTTAGGGTGTAAAGTCCTTACTAGTTAGTTTGTAACTAAGTGAGTTACTAACAGGTGTTGCACCATGACTTCTTAAGGCTTAACGTAACTAGTAATGCGTAAGCTGTTCCTAAAGAAATGTATAGTCGCATAAAATGACGTCATAGCTCCCGAATCCAATGAAAACGAACTGTTTTTAGTAAGGAAGTAAAGCTTGTATCGTCTTTTGTCAACAGAGACCTCCGTCTCTCCACTGGCATGTACACAAGTCACTGATATGCGTGCACAGGGCGAGCGCATCCCTGCGCAGCGCACTGCCCTGCAACGGATTGTATCACAAATTATATTGGCCTCATACATTTTCCCCCGTTGTGAAGTAACGCAGGGGCAGCGCTTATTTGGAGACACGGGGGAAGAGAGCGCGGCAGCGCACCGTTCAATTCGCTGTTGTGCTGTATGTCTGCCACGGCTATATGCAGAGCAGGTTGAAAAGTACTCAAATTAATTAAAAAAGTATCAATCCTGCAATATAGAAATACTCTATTAATAGCAGACACATCGTGAGCTTGTAGATCGGCTATTTTCAAATGGCCGAAATGTATATAGGGCTTAATGTATTTTTTAAACAGATGGGTCGTTTCATTGTTGAATTAATTAAATAGCCGATATAATGCTGTCTGCCACGTTAGTAGTGAAGTTGCTCTACTCCCATAGAGATAGGTTACTTAGTAAAGACTTAGTGCTGCCCAAGGGGTGGTGTAAATATTTAGTTGTTACTTAGAGATACGTAAGAACTAATTTGTGTGGTGCAACACCTGACATTTTAGTAATGCGTATGTAACTGCCGCCATTCATGGCTATTTTGTCATTATTTGTTATTTTCTAAGTTTGTCAAATGTTAATTATCCTGCTCAAAGTGAGGTGCCGGAAGTTGCCCTTTTACGTGTATTCCGGCCAGGTTTGCCATATATGCTGTGCCGGTGAATGGCTCCATAGAGGATCAGTGTGTTGCACACGTCCGTGCGGACGGACGTGTGTTTGTTAGCAGCATGGCGCTGGCAAAGTTGTAACAAGTTCAAGTACTCTTTGAGCATCTCGCTACCTTCATTGTCATGGATGCAGCCAGTGAGGTAAATGAGTTGTTTGTATTTGTCTGTTGTATTATCATTTCCTTATGTTTGAGTTACCCATGTTATGTTTTCTGTTCTACTATTTATGTTCTTGTATTGTTTATGCTTTATTTACAGTTTTACGTTGGTTTGGGAGCATTTCAAGTGTGCTTTAATAAACCACCAGTCAACAGAACAACCTGACTCGTTTTTAAGCAGTGAAGGCAGTGAAAGTAAAACTCAATGCATCGATTCCGATCCACGGGCAGTTTCAAGTCAACAACTCAACCTGCGTGGAGGTCTCCAGACGGCAGCCACTTCTAACTGGCAGACAGGAGCCCTGCTGCCGAACCGGGACCAAGCGACGCCCCCGCGGGCCGTTTTCGAACAGCACATCGTCGTTCCACGGAGCTGCATAGTGGACGGTCAAATCCAAGTTCTCGCCCAAGAGCACAGTGAGCTACGCTACTTTGCCAGCTAAAGACAGCTGTTTGTTCATTAAGAAGACGCCCAAGGTTAGTGCACAGTCGGCACAGTTCAAAGCAAAGAAGGAACTGTCTGGTGCTACTAGCATGTATTCAATAGGCATTGAGACATTCGTTCAAGAAAGAAAATAAATCGCATTGTTATGCAAATGAGCCATGAATGAATTAAGGACCTTTTTATTCATAGTTGTTTGGTGCTCTTAAAGTGTTGCATAATGTTTAAGGTGTAAAGTGTGAAGTTAATTAAATGCAAGGTTAATTTGACATGGGACTAATGGTTTGAATGTATGGTGTATAAGTTGTGTGGGTTAAAAGTAAAGATGTCACAAGTAAACTCTAACAAGTGAGTAAGGACATTTAAGAACCTGCACAAGCAAAGGCACCTACAAAAGTTAAAGAACCAGTCCAACAAATGGAACCAATTAAAGTGTCTAAAGAAAGTTTGCAACCCGAAAGATCAAGGGTTTTGTTTTACAAGTTTGATTACGTTTATGATCACTGGAAAGTCCAAGCAAGAAGAATCAAAAAGGGTGTCCTTAACCAGGCTCCAATTGAAAATTTGAGACAGGAAGTCAAAGCACTTGAAAAAGATCTTGAAGAATGAAATCGCATTTACAATGCATATTGTGAAATCGAAATTCCAACCTGTGACCTGCAATGCAGGCTTGACAAATGTAAGAAAGTCACAAGGTATATTGTCCAGACTGCTCAGGTCCACATTGATGGGAGGGATGAGGATTCTGAGTGGCCTGAGAAGGAAGCTGCAGCCATACTAGCAGTTCTGCGGAGGGTGGCAGAGCAGGAGCAGCGACAAAGGGAGCTGGATCAGATGAAAGCGGAGTACCTTGCAAGAGAACGCGCTATGGAGCAGATCCGGCAGGACATTGAGCGCTTGGAGGTGCTGAAAAATCAATATGCCCCACAAGCTCAACCAGAACTGAGCTTGGCTGCTAAAGGCACCCCCACCCTGGTTCAGTCCAAATGCTCAGATGTTTCTGGTCCTTCAGAGATGAACAAGATGGCAGAAGAGGTGAAGTTTAAGAAGCCTGTTAAGAAAGCAGTTAAAGTGAAGAAGCCTGCTGCGCACAAGCAACCTGCAGCAGCTAAGAAGCCCAAGAAGGTGGCAGCAAAGAAGCCTGCAGCCACAAAGAAATCACCCAAGAAAGCCAAGAAGCCTGCTGACAAGAAAGTAGCAGCTAAAAGCCACAAGTCCACCAAAAGCTCCAAGAAAGATTGAGGCCAATCTATGAGGAACTGGAGAGGGGAGAAGGAAAGGGCCAAATTTACGGAGAACAGGAAAAAGGTTCTCTTAAAAGATGCTAATGTGGAAGGCAAGAACAGTCGACCACCTGACTAAAGCCATTTCTCTGAAAATTGTGTTGCTCATCTGGGTTTGAAGTTAAAGGTTTCATGAATTGGACTATTGAATTGTTATACATTGAATAATTTATACATGATTTGAATGTTGTACCAAGGTTTGTTATTTTACACATGCCTTTTGTATCAAGATGGGAATCAGGGTTGATTTGACTTTTCAACAATAAGTGTTCAAGGTCATTTGAAATCCCAGAAGTGATTTGGTGGGGAGTGTAACTGCCGCCATTCATGGCTATTTTGTCATTATTTGTTATTTTCTAAGTTTGTCAAATGTTAATTATCCTGCTCAAAGTGAGGTGCCGGAAGTTGCCCTTTTACGTGTATTCCGGCCAGGTTTGCCATATATGCTGTGCCGGTGAATGGCTCCATAGAGGATCAGTGTGTTGCACACGTCCGTGCGGACGGACGTGTGTTTGTTAGCAGCATGGCGCTGGCAAAGTTGTAACAAGTTCAAGTACTCTTTGAGCATCTCGCTACCTTCATTGTCATGGATGCAGCCAGTGAGGTAAATGAGTTGTTTGTATTTGTCTGTTGTATTATCATTTCCTTATGTTTGAGTTACCCATGTTATGTTTTCTGTTCTACTATTTATGTTCTTGTATTGTTTATGCTTTATTTACAGTTTTACGTTGGTTTGGGAGCATTTCAAGTGTGCTTTAATAAACCACCAGTCAACAGAACAACCTGACTCGTTTTTAAGCAGTGAAGGCAGTGAAAGCGTAAGTCTTGACTTAGAAGCCATTTACGTTACAACTAGGCTACGTTATAACTTAGTAACAGCTGGTGCAACCTCGCCCTGGGGAGCAGAGGGCTGTAAGATATTCAGGTCCCCTCGTAGACCAATGGGAGAAGAGGGCTGTAAGATATTCAGGTCCCCTCGTAGACCAATGGGAGAAGAGGGCTGTAAGATATTCAGGTCCCCTCGTAGACCAATGGGAGAAGAGGGCCGAGGAGGGTGAAACACACCCAGTGCATGCTGGGATGGGCTGCAAAAGACTATGTATAAATAAGTGTGTTTGACTAATGTGAAGGGAACGAGTGGGGAGAGGTTTGGGGGATGCGAGTGGGAGGCTGTGGTGTGGACCGGGTGGCTCTCTGGAGCACCCAGATGAAAGGCTGTACTCTTCTGCTCTGCCAATAAACCTTTGGACATCATTGAAGCCTGCCAGGACCCTCAACTATAGACCTTTGGACATCATTGAAGCCTGCCAGGACCCTCAACTATAAACCTTTGGACATCATTGAAGCCTGCCAGGACCCTCAACTATAAACCTTTGGACATCATTGAAGCCTGCCAGGACCCTCAACTTTGTCCAAGATCCACAGAACTCCTCATACTTCATAGCTCGTTGCTTTCTAGTGTTATGATATCAGCTCATAACAAACAACCAGTTCTCTGTTGAAGGGATTCTCTTAGGATACAACATAAAGTAACAGCAGAGGACAGAAGGCTGTTTTCACACCTCTAAACCACATCACATATTATTTCCTCTGTTCTGCCACTGCAGTTTGTTCTGTTAGCACAACATAGAGTTGTACTGCAGCTAACACTGTTAGCACAACATAGAGTTGTACTGCAGCTAACACTGTTAGCACAACATAGAGTTGTACTGCAGCTTGTTCTGTTAGCACAACATAGAGTTGTACTGCAGCTAACACTGTTAGCACAACATAGAGTTGTACTGCAGCTAACACTGTTAGCACAACATAGAGTTGTACTGCAGCTAACACTGTTAGCACAACATAGAGTTGTACTGCAGCTTGTTCTGTTAGCACAACATAGAGTTGTACTGCAGCTAACACTGTTAGCACAACATAGAGTTGTACTGCAGCTAACACTGTTAGCACAACATAGAGTTGTACTGCAGCTAACACTGTTAGCACAACATAGAGTTGTACTGCAGTTTGTTCTGTTAGCACAACATAGAGTTGTACTGCAGCTTGTTCTGTTAGCACAACATAGAGTTGTACTGCAGCTTGTTCTGTTAGCACAACATAGAGTTGTACTGCAGCTAACACTGTTAGCACAACATAGAGTTGTACTGCAGCTTGTTCTGTTAGCACAACATAGAGTTGTACTGCAGCTAACACTGTTAGCACAACATAGAGTTGTACTGCAGCTAACACTGTTAGCACAACATAGAGTTGTACTGCAGCTAACACTGTTAGCACAACATAGAGTTGTACTGCAGCTAACACTGTTAGCACAACATAGAGTTGTACTGCAGCTAACACTGTTAGCACAACATAGAGTTGTACTGCAGCTAACACTGTTAGCACAACATAGAGTTGTACTGCAGCTTGTTCTGTTAGCACAACATAGAGTTGTACTGCAGCTAACACTGTTAGCACAACATAGAGTTGTACTGCAGCTAACACTGTTAGCACAACATAGAGTTGTACTGCAGCTAACACTGTTAGCACAACATAGAGTTGTACTGCAGTTTGTTCTGTTAGCACAACATAGAGTTGTACTGCAGCTTGTTCTGTTAGCACAACATAGAGTTGTACTGCAGCTTGTTCTGTTAGCACAACATAGAGTTGTACTGCAGCTAACACTGTTAGCACAACATAGAGTTGTACTGCAGCTTGTTCTGTTAGCACAACATAGAGTTGTACTGCAGCTAACACTGTTAGCACAACATAGAGTTGTACTGCAGCTAACACTGTTAGCACAACATAGAGTTGTACTGCAGCTAACACTGTTAGCACAACATAGAGTTGTACTGCAGCTAACACTGTTAGCACAACATAGAGTTGTACTGCAGTTTGTTCTGTTAGCACAACATAGAGTTGTACTGCAGCTAACACTGTTAGCACAACATAGAGTTGTACTGCAGCTAACACTGTTAGCACAACATAGAGTTGTACTGCAGCTTGTTCTGTTAGCACAACATAGAGTTGTACTGCAGTTTGTTCTGTTAGCACAACATAGAGTTGTACTGCAGCTAACACTGTTAGCACAACATAGAGTTGTACTGCAGCTAACACTGTTAGCACAACATAGAGTTGTACTGCAGTTTGTTCTGTTAGCACAACATAGAGTTGTACTGCAGTTTGTTCTGTTAGCACAACATAGAGTTGTACTGCAGCTAACACTGTTAGCACAACATAGAGTTGTACTGCAGCTTGTTCTGTTAGCACAACATAGAGTTGTACTGCAGCTTGTTCTGTTAGCACAACATAGAGTTGTACTGCAGCTAACACTGTTAGCACAACATAGAGTTGTACTGCAGCTTGTTCTGTTAGCACAACATAGAGTTGTACTGCAGCTAACACTGTTAGCACAACATAGAGTTGTACTGCAGCTTGTTCTGTTAGCACAACATAGAGTTGTACTGCAGCTAACACTGTTAGCACAACATAGAGTTGTACTGCAGCTTGTTCTGTTAGCACAACATAGAGTTGTACTGCAGCTAACACTGTTAGCACAACATAGAGTTGTACTGCAGCTTGATCTGTTAGCACAACATAGAGTTGTACTGCAGCTAACACTGTTAGCATGACCTAGAGTTGTACTGCAGCTAACACTGTTAGCACAACATAGAGCCGCTTGCACAAGGCTACACATTGTTTATTCACAAACTGGGGAGGGGGGGGGGGGGGATTGGCAGCCTCCACTCATGAGTCATGACCATCTTCAGTATCTGTCAGAGAGCATTTTGTCCTCACAACTATAGGACTTTAGAACAACAAAAACATGTGATGCCTCTACAGTATGATAGCTGCTAGCCTACTGCCAACCAGTCAGTAGGTCAGCCAGCCAGCCAGCCAGCCAGCCAGCCAGTCAGTCAGTCAGTCAGTCAGTCAGTCAGTCAGTCAGCCAGCCAGCCAGCCAGCCAGCCAGCCAGCCAGCCAGCCAGCCAGCCAGCCAGCCAGCCAGTCAGTCAGTCAGTCAGTCAGTCAGCCAGCCAGCCAGCCAGCCAGCCAGCCAGCCAGCCAGCCAGTCAGTCAGTCAGTCAGTCAGTCAGTCAGTCAGCCAGCCAGCCAGTCAGTCAGTCAGTCACAGTACCATCCTCCTCCTCACCACAAGAACAGCAGCAGCAGGTGCTCTGTCTCTCTGTAGCTCTGTTAAAACTACCACATTACTGCTTCGGTCGGTCCTTCGGTTGGTCTTTGAGCAACAACCCAGGATGGAGTTGACATGGATCTGCCTTCTAGTCTGTGAGTACAATATAAACACTATTAGTTCTACTTACTATGACTCTGTTATCAATATAAACACTATTAGTTCTACTTACTATGACTCTGTTATCAATATAAACACTATTAGTTCTACTTACTATGACTCTGTTATCAATATAAACACTATTAGTTCTACTTACTATGACTCTGTTATCAATATAAACACTATTAGTTCTACTTACTATGACTCTGTTATCAATATAAACACTATTAGTTCTACTTACTATGACTCTGTTATCAATATAAACACTATTAGTTCTACTTACTATGACTCTGTTATCAATATAAACACTATTAGTTCTACTTACTATGACTCTGTTATCAATATAAACACTATTAGTTCTACTTACTATGACTCTGTTATCAATATAAACAATATTAGTTCTACTTACTATGACTCTGTTATCAATATAAACACTATTAGTTCTACTTACTATGACTCTGTTATCAATATAAACACTATTAGTTCTACTTACTATGACTCTGTTATCAATATAAACAATATTAGTTCTACTTACTATGACTCTGTTATCAATATAAACACTATTAGTGTATTAGTGTGAGTCCATTTCATTCTACTATGACTCTGTTATCAATTTAAACACTACTAGTAAGACACCTCAGGGTGACTTGCGACCTCAGGGTGACAATTCTTGGCCATCTGGCCAGTGATGTATATGGGACCAGTTACTCATATATGGAGACCCCTTCATGATAGTTATGTTATGTCAAAACATGCCCATATATGGACATTACTAAATATGGGCATTCCCATGTCCTTAATACCGTATTGATAACATAATATCCTTAATAATGTCCTTAATATTGACAATATAGGAATCTCCATATATGGGCATAAAACACACGTTAATTAGTAATGCCAAGCAGGGCCTTGGTGAGTTAGGGCCTTGGTTTGATGCCTGTGGATCCCCATATATGGGCACTTTTATACCCTGAGAAATCTCGTAGCTTGTCTGACTGTCAGTACAGGAAGTGATGTCACGCATAAAAGTTTTTTTTTTTCTTTTTCTGGGAATGACCATATATGGATTTTTATACCCTGAGAAATCTCATAGCTTGTCTGTCAGTACAGGAAGTGATGTCACGTGACATCCTTTTTATGCCCACATATGAGTCATTCTGTTTCACATCACTGTGACTCACTGACAGCACTTCCTGTACAGCCAGACAAGCTACAAGGTTTTTCAGGGTATAATGTGACCTTCGTGTAACGGAGGTGATCCGAACCTCCCCACCCGGCTTCGAACCCGGGTCTCCCGCGTGAAAGTCCAATATCTTAACCATCACTCCAAAGGGATATCCCTATGAAACGAGAGCAGATACTAGACTTTTGAGGCTTCAGGCTGGGGCTGCGACTCTCTCCGCCACACTCGGTCGCAACAATTAATGTATTAGTGTGAGTCCATGTCATTCTACTTACTATGACTCTGGCTTTATACTTATACATACTGTCTCTGACCACCAGAAAGGTCTGCTTCAACTACAAAATGACGTCACTCACACTTTCTGAAAAGCATAACCCCGGGTTTGAGTTCGGAAATCGGCATATTGTAAAATCTGACCTTTTCGACAAAAGGTTGGGTGGGACAGTCTCAGGACGGACACTCTAACCACAAGGACTCTGTGCTGAGACAGTATACGGACAGGCCTTAATTAACACCTCATGTAGTATTGAGATGCTGAGTGGGGGATTAATCAACCAATTTAATCAATCTCAAGAATGTGGTTTGATAAAAGACAGGTTTTAAAGGACAACTTTGTTTTTTTACAACAAGGGTTCATATTTTAGATTGCAATTAAATAATATAAAAGATGAGCGTTAAAATTATTTCATTTACTTCTTTCTATTGTTTTAGAGATTCTTATTTCAGTGGTTCGGGGCATGCGTACAAGTGGCTAAATATGTCATTTTACACATTCCCATTCCCAAGATACAACGCAAACTTTCATGGTTGGATGTGACTTATGGGGGCTAGAAGTGTTACTGTAAATAGCAATAAAGAAACTGCTGGCTTATTGTGTCTAAAAATACATATTTAGCCACTTGTATGCATGCCCCCATGCGTACGCATGCCCCACATTTTAGCACGGTAAACGCGATAAAACAATAGAAGGAAGCAAATGAAAACATTTTAACACTCACTTTTTCTTTTCTCTAATTAAAATCTAAAATATGAACCCTTGTTGTAAATAAACAAAGTTGTCCTTTAAATGTACTTTCATTTAAGAGCTGGACTATGGAGTAGTTTTACCTGAAACATCTGATCAACATTATGTTAACATTATTAACACAACATGGACACCATCTCTCTGTTCCTCTGCCCCCCCCCCCCCCCCTCCCCCCCCCCCCTCTCTCTCTCTCTCTCTCTCTCTCTCTCTCTCTCTCATAGTGGTGTGTTTGTCAGAAGGTCAGAACAGTGAAGTGATGAGAGGTCAGTCTGTTTGTCTTCTAATGACCACAATCTATCAATGGAATCAGGAAATATTATAGATTTAATATCACCAACAACATGATCTTTATCCTCTCTCTCTGCTCCACAGTGTCTCTCAGTATTTTATTTTATTATTATTCATCATTGTTTACAGTGATGTAATCTCAGTCTATTGTTTATTATTCATCATTGTTTACAGTGATGTAATCTCAGTCTATTGTTTATTATTTATCATTGTTTACAGTGATGTATTCTCAGTCTATTGTTTATTATTCATCATTGTTTACAGTGATGTAATCTCAGTCTATTGTTTATTATTTATCATTGTTTACAGTGATGTAATCTCAGTCTATTGTTATTATTCATCATTCTTTACAGTGATGTAATCTCAGTCTATTGTTTATTATTTATCATTGTTTACAGTGATGTAATCTCAGTCTATTGTTATTATTCATCATTCTTTACAGTGATGTAATCTCAGTCTATTGTTTATTATTCATCATTGTTTACAGTGATGTAATCTCAGTCTATTGTTTATTATTCATCATTGTTTACAGTGATGTAATCTCAGTCTATTGTTATTATTCATCATTGTTTACAGTGATGTAATCTCAGTCTATTGTTATTATTCATCATTGTTTACAGTGATGTAATCTCAGTCTATTGTTATTATTCATCATTGTTTACAGTGATGTAATCTCAGTCTATTGTTTATTATTCATCATTGTTTACAGTGATGTAATCTCAGTCTATTGTTATTATTCATCATTGTTTACAGTGATGTAATCTCAGTCTATTGTTATTATTCATCATTGTTTACAGTGATGTAATCTCAGTCTATTGTTATTATTCATCATTGTTTACAGTGATGTAATCTCAGTCTATTGTTATTATTCATCATTGTTTACAGTGATGTAATCTCAGTCTATTGTTATTATTCATCATTGTTTACAGTGATGTAATCTCAGTCTATTGTTATTATTCATCATTGTTTACAGTGATGTAATCTCAGTCTATTGTTATTATTCATCATTGTTTACAGTGATGTAATCTCAGTCTATTGTTTATTATTCATCATTGTTTACAGTGATGTAATCTCAGTCTATTGTTATTATTCATCATTGTTTACAGTGATGTAATCTCAGTCTATTGTTATTATTCATCATTGTTTACAGTGATGTAATCTCAGTCTATTGTTATTATTCATCATTGTTTACAGTGATGTAATCTCAGTCTATTGTTATTATTCATCATTGTTTACAGTGATGTAATCTCAGTCTATTGTTATTATTCATCATTGTTTACAGTGATGTAATCTCAGTCTATTGTTATTATTCATCATTGTTTACAGTGATGTAATCTCAGTCTATTGTTTATTAGGTCCCATCCTATTTTACAGTACACTTTAAGACATAATAAGTCATAATAAGACATAATAAGACATAATAAGTCATAATAAGACAGAATAAAGCCATAATAAGAAATAATGTGTTGGTAATTAGAGCTAATATATTTTATTAGACAGAAACAAAGACAGAATAGTAGAAAGAGCAAATACATTCTCTGGCACCGTCACCTGCCGCGGAACTGCAACGGCAGACACTGCAGCGGCAGACACTGCAGCGGCAGACACTGCCGCACGACCGCCAGTTCGACCAGCAGTCGCACTGCATCGCCGCACGGACCGGCAGGTCCCGTAGCGGTAAACTGACCGTCCGTGCGGTGGTGGCTGCCGCGGCAGTTACCAGCGATGCCGGTGCCAGATAAAGTATTCGCTCTTCTGTCTTTGTTTTTATCTAATAAAATAATATTAGTTCTAGTTCTTAGTTCTTACCAACACATTATTTCTTATTATGGCTTTATTCTGTCTTATTATGTCTTAAAGTGTACTGTAACATAGGATGGGACCGTTTATTATTCATCATTGTTCAGGTGGAGATGTGAACCTGGTGATGCCTGTACTTCCTGTGAGGGAAGGAAGTGATCTCACTCTCGGCTGCTGGTACTCTGACTGGACAACTGGTCAACTATCCTCCAACCATCCAGCTGACTTCTATAAAGATGGCGTCCTCATCAGGTCTGAGTCTACAGGTGACAGATGACCATCCTCCATGCCTCCATTTCTGATGAAGGAATCTACAAGTGTTCCATCTCTGGTCTTGGAGAGTCTCAACTGAGCAGGGTGCATGTGAGAGGTGAGATGGTTGTGTCACAAACACACACTTATATCAGGCCTTAGAAGCAGGGGTGTCAAACTGGCGGCCCGCGGGCTACCAATTTTAATTCACCTTTATTAAAGGTAGTATTCATTTATACTACCTCAAACAGTCGCAGGGTTGTCAAAATGGCCCAACAGTATTCAACATGATTTAACAGTTTATAACAACCTCTGTTTGCCAGCAAGGAGGGACCCCTCGCTACCTCTCGGGACCATATTCCAGGTTCCATAACTTCTCCAGCTCCAATAGAACCAACTTCTCCAGCTCCATTAGAACCAACTTCTCCAGCTCCAATAGAACCAACTTCTCCAATAGAACCAACTTCTCCAGCTCCAATAGAACCAACTTCTCCAGCTCCAATAGAACCAACTTCTCCAGCTCCAATAGAACCAACTTCTCCAGCTCCAGTGGAACCAACCTCTCCTGCTGTAGCCCAGCTCAGTTCTCTACATGTTGGAGTGATTGTAGGAGTTCTGGTTGTGATTCTACTGAGCATCCTTCTGGTCCTGCTGTGTCCATACACAACATGTAAAGGTGATCACTACTACATTACATTTATCTAAACATAACATGGCAGTTTTAGAGTAACAATTTATATTCAACTTACTGCATGTGTGGTCTTTCTTTTTGTATTTACAGATCTATGTTGTGTCAGGTAGATCTGTAAATCCATCTATATCTATTCTTCTACATCATGCAGGGGTCTTCAATGTTTTTCAGCTAATGTCTCGAGTCGCTCCCATCTCTCCAATCTGGTGATTAATCAATAACCAACAGGATTTAATATTGTCCGTCTTTTGCTGTCTGTTTAAAGTGCGAGGCGCTGTATGACATAAAACCTGAAACGCCATTCTTGCCCCGACGATGCTCTCGCGATTTAGAGAGAACGAACGTCTTTGAATGAATGGCTAAACCCCAATTTGGCTAAACCCCAATTTGAACAACACGTTTGTTTGTTTGTATATTTAGCTCATGACAATATTGTGCTACTGTAAACCTTTCTGTAAAGCGACTTTGGGTACTTAGAAGAAGAGCCGTATACAAAGATGAGCTATTGTGGAGATGATATAGGTCTACCATCTTTTTTTTAAATGCGGGTTGCGGGGCGGGCGGATTCGTTGATTCGTATATTGTTCTGCGGCGTGGGCAGGCGGGTTACGTTCCGTGCGGGCTGTGGGTCGTGCGGGTTATGAAAAAAAGCTGACCCGCGCATCACTAAAGGCTACACTAATCCGGATCTTTTTTCGTATATCTGCATAGAAAAATATCCAGGTCCACACAACAACAATATCTTGGTATAAAAAAAGCCATGCCTAGACAGATCCACTGAATCGGATATTTTTTTGTAAATCTTCACTTCTTGTGGCTGCAAGCCCCAGTTAGAAAAAAGATCCATATTCGTGTCGCCAGCGCCATATACTCTATCTATCTATCTTTGTTTTCAGGTCAGCTACGTGCTGGGCCCCTGATTCAGCGGGGGGAAAAGAGTTGGAGAGGCCCTCGTTGTGCGCTATAGCGCTGCTGCTACTCAAAGATTTGTGACAAAGTGACAAGCATGTGGGCCAATTACATGAGTTATATTTCGTCGTTGTCGGGTGGAAACCTTGTATGTCCAAAACCGTTTGTTTTGTATGTATCATTTTAAAAATGATTTAAACTAGTGAAAACAGCCGATCTACAAGCACACAACGCCTCGCGGTGCGAGGCGTTGTGTGCTTGTAGATCTGCTGTTTTCACTACTTGTATGATGAAGTAGGGCTTTGCTTTGCGAAAAAATGTACAAATTTGAAACTGGGAGATACAAGGTTTCTGCCCGACAGTGACAGTATACTTTGTTGGCCGCCCAGCCCCCAAAATGGAACAAAGGCTGACATTTTATTTAAAGGTGATACACCATGTATTTAAAAAGTATTTATGTCATATTGTTTATGTCCCAAAAACGTTTTTCAAAAGGTTTGAGGCTAAATTACCATTCCTGAATAGAGAGCCTCTTTCATTTTGAATGGCTCTCAGAGCATTTTCAGCTGCAGTACCACCTTTGGCCTGAACTGCACCCCC
Organism: Nannobrachium achirus; assembly: GCF_963921795.1. Classification (NCBI taxonomy): domain Eukaryota; kingdom Metazoa; phylum Chordata; class Actinopteri; order Myctophiformes; family Myctophidae; genus Nannobrachium; species Nannobrachium achirus. The sequence goes on along the minus strand of NC_137810.1, from coordinate 2,750,964 downwards.
CCCCCCCAAATATTTTTTTTTGAAAAAAACAAAAGGTTTTTGAAAAAACGCTGCCAGGGAATCCTCTACATAACCCGTTGTAAATGGGTTAAAGAATACATCTGTGTCATCCTGTCAGTGTGACTGTACCACGTGTTCCGTTATGACAAATACAGTATTTTAATAATACATCGAACTTATATAGCGCTTTTCAAGATAATCAAAGTCGCTTTACAAACAAAATAAAATAAAACAACTTATAAAACAGCTAAATGAGTTAATATGAGTCAGTTGAACCACTTTAAAAACTATATAGAGCATCGCAGCGGAAATGGTTTACTGGTGCCTCTTAAAAATCGTCTTTTACAAAAAATATGTATAACAATTTTGTTAAGACTCGAACCAAGCCATCCAGGATGGCAGTGATTCGTTGATTTGTATATTGTTCTGCGGCGCGGGCGGGCGGGTTACGTTCCGTGCGGGCTGTGAGTCGTGCGGGTTCTGAAAAAAAGAAGCTGACCCGCCCATCACTAAAGGCTAATCCGGATCTTTTTTCTATACTCAGATTTTCGTATATCTGCATAGAAAAATATCTAGGTCCACACAACAACAATATCTTGGTATAAAAAAAGCCATGCCTAGACAGATCCACTGAATCGGATATTTTTTTGTAAATCTTCACTTCTTGTGGCTGCAAGCCCCAGTTAGAAAAAAGATCCATATTCGTGTCGCCAGCGCCATATACTCTATCTATCTATCTTTGTTTTCAGGTCAGCTACGTGCTGGGCCCCTGATTCAGCGGGGGGAAAAGAGTTGGAGAGGCCCTCGTTGTGCGCTATAGCGCTGCTGCTACTCAAAGATTTGTGACAAAGTGACAAGCATGTGGGCCAATTACATGAGTTATATTTCGTCGTTGTCGGGTGGAAACCTTGTATGTCCAAAACCGTTTGTTTTGTATGTATCATTTTAAAAATGATTTAAACTAGTGAAAACAGCCGATCTACAAGCACACAACGCCTCGCGGTGCGAGGCGTTGTGTGCTTGTAGATCTGCTGTTTTCACTACTTGTATGATGAAGTAGGGCTTTGCTTTGCGAAAAAATTTACAAATTTGAAACTGGGAGATACAAGGTTTCTGCCCGACAGTGACAGTATACTTTGTTGGCCGCCCAGCCCCCAAAATGGAACAAAGGCTGACATTTTATTTAAAGGTGATACACCATGTATTTAAAAAGTATTTATGTCATATTGTTTATGTCCCAAAAACGTTTTTCAAAAGGTTTGAGGCTAAATTACCATTCCTGAATAGAGAGCCTCTTTCATTTTGAATGGCTCTCAGAGCATTTTCAGCTGCAGTACCACCTTTGGCCTGAACTGCGCCCCCCCCCCCCCCCCAAATTTTTTTTTTTTGAAAAAAACAAAAGGTTTTTGAAAAAACGCTGCCAGGGAATCCTCTACATAACCCGTTGTAAATGGGTTAAAGAATACATCTGTGTCATCCTGTCAGTGTGACTGTACCACGTGTTCCGTTATGACAAATACAGTATTTTAATAATACATCAAACTTATATAGCGCTTTTCAAGATAATCAAAGTCGCTTTACAAACAAAATAAAATAAAACAACTTATAAAACAGCTAAATGAGTTAATATGAGTCAGTTGAACCACTTTAAAAACTATATAGAGCATCGCAGCGGAAATGGTTTACTGGTGCCTCTTAAAAATCGTCTTTTACAAAAAATATGTATAACAATTTTGTTAAGACTCGAACCAAGCCATCCAGGATGGCAGTGATTCGTTGATTTGTATATTGTTCTGCGGCGCGGGCGGGCGGGTTACGTTCCGTGCGGGCTGTGAGTCGTGCGGGTTCTGAAAAAAAGAAGCTGACCCGCGCATCACTAAAGGCTAATCCGGATCTTTTTTTCTATACTCAGATTTTCGTATATCTGCATAGAAAAATATCTAGGTCCACACAACAACAATATCTTGGTATAAAAAAAGCCATGCCTAGACAGATCCACTGAATCGGATATTTTTTTGTAAATCTTCACTTCTTGTGGCTGCAAGCCCCAGTTAGAAAAAAGATCCATATTCGTGTCGCCGGCGCCTTATACTCTATCTATCTACCTTTGTTTTCAGGTCAGCTACGTGCTGGGCCCCTGATTCAGCGGGGGGAAAAGAGTTGGAGAGGCCCTCGTTGTGCGCTATAGCGCTGCTGCTACTCAAAGATTTGTGACAAAGTGACAAGCATGTGGGCCAATTACATGAGTTATATTTCGTCGTTGTCGGGTGGAAACCTTGTATGTCCAAAACCGTTTGTTTTGTATGTATCATTTTAAAAATGATTTAAACTAGTGAAAACAGCCGATCTACAAGCACACAACGCCTCGCGGTGCGAGGCGTTGTGTGCTTGTAGATCTGCTGTTTTCACTACTTGTATGATGAAGTAGGGCTTTGCTTTGCGAAAAAATTTACAAATTTGAAACTGGGAGATACAAGGTTTCTGCCCGACAGTGACAGTATACTTTGTTGGCCGCCCAGCCCCCAAAATGGAACAAAGGCTGACATTTTATTTAAAGGTGATACACCATGTATTTAAAAAGTATTTATGTCATATTGTTTATGTCCCAAAAACGTTTTTCAAAAGGTTTGAGGCTAAATTACCATTCCTGAATAGAGAGCCTCTTTCATTTTGAATGGCTCTCAGAGCATTTTCAGCTGCAGTACCACCTTTGGCCTGAACTGCGCCCCCCCCCCTCCCCCAATTTTTTTTTTTTTTGAAAAAAAGAAAAGGTTTTTGAAAAAACGCTGCCAGGGAATCCTCTACATAACCCGTTGTAAATGGGTTAAAGAATACATCTGTGTCATCCTGTCAGTGTGACTGTAAAGTAATAAATAAAATCAACCAACGAACTCGTTTCCTACAGAGGATCGCCCCGATGGTCAATTCCAACACACTGAAGACCATAGCTGGTGCAATAATCCAGCCCCTCTTTGACTACGGAGTCCACGTATGGTATTGTGACGCCCCACAAGCCCTGAAAACTAAACTACAAACAGCCCAAAATAAACTAATTAGGGTCCTGCTTAGACTTCCCTATCAGACTCACCTCACCGCTACTCACCAGTTAAGAGTGGGGTGGCTCAGAGTAGTTGACAGAGTACAGCAACTTGCAATGGGCCTGGTGTACAAGATACACTACACCACTATGATACCCAAGTACCTGTCAAAATACTTTATAAACATTAAGGATGTCCATAATTACAACACCAGAGGCAGCGCCACAGATCACTTTCAACCCAGAGTCAAAACCAACAAAGGGTCAAACTCTTTTTTCTGCTATACCACCAAAATGTGGAAAGCCTTACCGAAGGCCACAAAGGAGTGTGGATCACTAGCATCCTTTAAAATTGCCCTGAAAAACCACTTACAGGCAGCAGCCGTTCGCAACTGGTAAAAAAGAATCTAGCCCAACCCTACCCTCCCCTGCCCCTTCTTTGTATATACTGTTTGTTTTGACTTACTGTCTTCTATTTTGTTTTTCTTTACATATCTACTGCATAGTACTGTGTTCTATTTGTCTGTCATTCAATGTTATATGAGATACTTCAATGGTTTCCAGTGGAAATAAGCTTAGTCTTTTCATGGATCTCCTTTTAGTAGACCTTGTACCAGTGAACTGTACCGTCATGAAACTGTACCTTTTCCTATGCAAACTTCTAATAAAGTCTTCAATCAATCAAACCACGTGTTCCGTTATGACAAATACAGTATTTTAATAATACATCGAACTTATATAGCGCTTTTCAAGATAATTAAGTCGCTTTACAAACAAAATAAAATAAAACAACTTATAAAACAGCTAAATGAGTTAATATGAGTCAGTTGAACCACTTTAAAAACTATATAGAGCATCGCAGCGGAAATGGTTTACTGGTGCCTCTTAAAAATCGTCTTTTACAAAAAATATGTTTAACAATTTTGTTAAGACTCGAACCAAGCCATCCAGGATGGCAGTGAATCATGACCATACAACCTTTGATCCTATGTGAAAATATATTTTAATATTTTATCATTAGTTTGTTGGTTTCACGTCATTACATCCAGTATTATTAGAGTTATCGGCTGGATTGTTGTGTTAAAAAGTACATTATTCTGTGTTGAACAATGTTTCACTGCTTGATTTTTCTATATATCATAGCTACAAAATGATATATTGGTTGTGGAGATTGACCCAACAGTTTTGAAGATATGGCTTATAGAATGATGCCATGCTGAAATACTATTTGAGATATTCAAGTTCTAAATACATTTCTAACCTGCAATGACCTGCATGATCTCTCACATTAATTAACAAAAGTCTTATTTACATGCAGAGTTAAGCTCTGGCGTTTAAGTGAAATGTAGCCTGATATTTATGCTTTTGTGGCTTTATCACATTTTAGTGAAAATAATAATAATAATAATTTCAGCTGTGGTCTAAAGTAGTGGCTTCCGAAATGACTGCCCCTGTGTCACACTCAGTTTGTATATAACCCCCCTACATTGTAATACAGCAATGCATTGACATTAAAAAATAAATATACTTTAAATATACAAAAAAGTTGAAAACTTCTCAATCAAAGTGGGTGACAAGGTCATAAAGTAACATAAAGTACTATGTTCTATCCGTCTGTCTTTCAATGTTATATGAGATACTTAAAGTGTGGTTCCTGTGGAAATAAGCCTCGGCTTTCTAGGATCTCCTTTTAGTTGACCTTGTACCAGTGATTTGTACTGTCATGAAACTGTACTTTTTTCTATTGCAAACTTCTAATAAATTCTTCAATCAATCAATCAATCAATCAATAACACGAAAAAACGAAATCTCTTACTAGGATGCATCCTTGAAGCTAATCTTTCCAGTGAAAAGATGACTTCTAAAGTAATAAATAAAATCAACCAACGAACTCGTTTCCTACAGAGGATCGCCCCGATGGTCAATTTCAACACACTGAAGACCATAGCTGGTGCAATAATCCAGCCCCTCTTTGACTACGGAGTCCACGTATGTCGTATGGTATCGTGACGCACCACAAGCCCTGAAAACTAAACTCCAAACAGCCCAAAATAAACTAATTAGGGTCCTGCTTATCCTTCCCTATCAGACTCACCTCACCGCTACTCACCAATTAAGAGTGGGGTGGCTCAGAGTAGATGACAGAGTACAGCAACTTGCAATGGGCCTGGTGTACAAGATACACTACACCACTATGATACCCAAGTACCTGTCAAAATACTTTATAAACATTAAGGATGTCCATAATTACAACACCAGAGGCAGCGCCACAGATCACTTTCAACCCAGAGTCAAAACCAACAAAGGGTCAAACTCTTTTTTTCTGCTATACCACCAAAATGTGGAAAGCCTTACCGAAGGCCATAAAGGAGTGTGGATCACTAGCATCCTTTAAAATTGCCCTGAAAAACCACTTACAGGCAGCAGCCGTTCGCAACTGGTAAAAAATGAACCTAGCCCAACCCTACCCTCCCCTGCCCCTTCTTTGTACTGTTTGTTTTAGACTTACTGTCTTTTTTTTTGTTTTTCTTTACATATCTACTGCATAGTACTGTGTTCTATTTGTCTGTCATTCAATGTTATATGAGATACTTCAATGGTTTCCAGTGGAAATAAGCTTAGTCTTTTCATGAATCTCCTTTTAGTAGACCTTGTACCAGTGAACTGTACCGTCATGAAACTGTACCTTTTCCTATGCAAACTTCTAATAAAGTCTTCAATCAATCAATTTATAATCCTTATTGTTAAAGTGTTTATAGCTTCATTGTACATATTGTTTATTTGTTGTGTTTTTTCTACCGTTAGATGATGATAGGTTCTTAGATCACTATTTCTATTTGTTACGTGGTGTTGACCTTCCTTTATATTGTAAATATCTTTGGATTAAGAGCGTCTGATAAATGCCTAAATTGTAAATTGTAAAGTACTCCAGTATTTCAACTAAAGTAAAAGATGAGCAACTTTTTTTTAGTTCTATAATATTACTTTGACTCTAGTAGATCGGTTCTGTGGGGGTCCTTGAGGGAACGGGTTTCGAAACGGGTCCCCATCTGGAATCAATGGGGGTAAATTTACTCGAATCAACTTTTTGTCTTAGGAATGTGACAAAAACCTAAAAATATTATTGAACGCTACTCTCCATGACCATGGCATGAGTAATCGATAGAAAAAAAAAAGTCATTTTGGGGGTGAACTACTCCTTTAACGCAGCGTGCGGTGAGGACGAAGACGCCAAGGATGACGTGCTGACGTCTTGACGTCGAGGCGCGTAACGCAGCGTGCGGTGAGCAGGGGCGTCAATTCGGTATGGCAGGGGTAGGCCTATGCAGCTGCCATACCCTGGGTCCAGGGGGGGAAAAAAAGTTACTTTTAAATATAAATCCATGAATGTCTCTTTGTCTATCTGTTCTGGTTATTAGGCTATGTTGTTAAATTGCAGTAAAATAACTACAAATGCAAAATTTAACAACATGGTCACTTTAACAAGGTATTCTATAATTATATTCTCCACACTTTTATTCTCCCCAGCTTGACAAAATGGTTTATTCCCAGGTTCAGGAGCAATTCATTATTGTTAATTGTGGCACGTTTACATGCCAAGTTCAGCTGCAGTTGAACAACCATTCCAGGCCCAAGAAACTGTAGAAAATGGGGGGAAAAAAATAATGGAATGTACTTAAAATAAATGTATCGTGCCTGTTGCTAAGGTACTTCACGCGTGTGCAAGACACCAGTCATGTTGCCATACCTTAGCTTTTTCTGAACTGACGCCACTGGCGGTGAGGACGAAGACGCCAAGGATGAGACGGTGACGTCATGACGTCGTGGTGCGTAGTGCAGCGTGCAGTGTGTGGTGAGAGAGACTAGTGTCAGGCTGAGTGTCTGAACCTTTACTGATACACCAGAGCTCTGAGCTGCTGTTTAATCCTTTCATCAAGTCATTACCATGGGACCGACTGGTGAGTGATCATTAGTCTCATATCAGTGTTTAATGAGCTGTTCTGTTCTGTCTGGGTTGTTCCTGCTTCACTCTGACATGCTATAGAGAATGGATGGATGCTAGCAGGCTAACAGCGGCTAGCATCATCATCATCATCCCCAATGAATGACTTTAAACTTGACTACTTTTATTTCATTTGTTTTACTTTAGTAAAAGCATTAGTAAATATCACCAAGTCAGTGGTGGAACAAGTACTCAAATGTTTTACCTAAGTAAAAGTATCAATACTGCACTTTATAAATACTGTCTCTGTTACAAGTCTGTCATTCAAAATGTACTTGAGTAAAAGTATGAAAGTGTTGGCATCAAAATGTAGTTAAAGTACAACATGTTTGAAAATAGCAGATCTACACACTCACAACGTGTCGCAGGTGTGACACACTGTGAGCTTGTAGATCTGCTATTTTCAAATAGCCAAGGTATAAAATAGGGCTAAAGTGGTTAATGTATGTTTTATAATATTATAATCATTTATATCTGCAAAGTAACTATAGTTACTAATGTTTTCAAATAATTGTAGTGGAGTAAAAGTACAATATTTGGATCCAAGATGTAGTGGAGTAAAAGTGCTGTGAATTGGAAATACTCAAGGGTTAGGGTTAGGGTTAGGGTTAGCCTAACCCTAACCCTAACCCTAACCCAAGTACAAATAACTCGAAATTGTACTTAAGTACAATACTTAGGTAAATGTACTTAGTTACTGTAGGCCTACGTCACTGAAAGTAGTAAATATCACAGAGTAGAAATACTCTGTTCTACTTAAAAATAGTGACACTGCAGTGTAAAACATACTAAGTTACAAGTCAAATTAGTTTTACTTGAGTAAAAGTAACATAATATAAAGTATTATTGTCAAGATATACTTGTAAAACTACTCACATTTGTCAAATAGCTGAGCTCTGGGATGGATGCTAACAGGCTAAGAGCAGCTAGCAGCATCATCTTCAATGAATGACATTAAACTACAATACTTTCATTGTTTTGTACTTGTAGTAAAAGTAGTAGATATTACATAGTATAAATACTCTGTTCTACTTAACTGAAAGTAGTGATACTGCAGTATAAAATATACTACAAGTAAACGTTGTTTTACTTGAGTAAAAGTAACCTATATAGGCCTAATGTATTGGTGTCAAAATATATTCTAATTCAGGGGTTTTCAAAGTGGGTGACGGGGCACCCTGGGGTGCCGTGATGGCAGTCCAGGGGTGACGCGAGATCATTTGATTTGGAAAGTTATTTTCAGTCAGTTCTAAACCAGAATGGCTGTTATCTCAATGTTTTCCTCACAACATAATCCCTAAAAAATGCTATAAATATAAGGTGCTGGGAGTGAAAATTATGAATATCGTCACTGTCAGGCAAAAACCTCGTATCTCCAAGTTTCAAATGTGTTTTTTGGTAAAATAAAAGCCCTACGTCATCATACAAAAGTGTCACACAAGTAGTGAAAATAGCAGATGCCTCGCGTTGCGAGGCTTTGTGTGCTTGTAGATCTGCTATTTTCACTATTTTAAATAGTTTTTAAAATAATAACACAAAAAGAGAAGGTTTTGGATATACAAGGTTTCCACCCTGACAACGACAATATAATTAGTCAGGGAATTTTAGCAGAATATCTGTCAAAGCTGGGAATACATTTGTTACCAAACGATTTCTTCACCAATGTGTTCGTAAAGGTGTCTAGTCACATGTCTAACAAAGATTGAAATTCAACATCCCAAGGAGAATCTTTGACAGCTAGCGTAATTCTGGGTCTCATTCACTTACTATACACTGTACTATAAGGGAAAAAATTACTCCCAATAAATATGCTTCAAGTGGGATGTGAGGGATCTAACTAGGTGTTTTTAATTATTCTGAATCCATTGCAAGCATTTGTTTTACACAAAAAACATTCATTGGGCCAAAAACAGCCCCAAAGAACAATGGTTTAGTGATGAGTCATCACTTTTCACAGTTGTATGAGGTCCATTTCTGGCCCAAGGAATGTTTTTCGTGCAAAACAAATGCTTGCAATGGATTCAGAATAATTAAAAACATCTAGTTAGACCCCTCACATGCTACTTAAAGCATATTTTTTGGGAGTAATCTTTTCCCTTATAGTACAGAGTATAGTAAGTGAATGAGAAGCTCACAGCGCGGCACCGAGTGCCGCGCTGCGAGCTTGTAGATCTGCTATTTAAAAAAAAAAAAAAAACGTGAAAATTAGAATTTTGACCCGATTCTATAAGTGTCTTTTGAATCCTTCTAAGATTTTTGTAAAAACCCTATGTTTCTATGTCAGCAATCTGGCCAGCCATCGTCAAAGAAAAGGTCCTTTTCACTTAACTGGAGCTCAGTTAGTCTGTTCTTGAGAGACTGCTATGTCAGTGGTTCTCAAACCTTTTCACGCGAAGGACCCCCAAATTGATATTTATTTGGCCATGGACCCCCATTTCAAAATATCTAGTTCCAGGGACCACCCAGAAGCAAAATTTGAGTTACAAACGTTCGCTTTGAAAATACATATATTCAAAGATTTGCACACATTTTTACGACTTTTTCCAAAAATAGCAGATCTACACAGGGGTTGACACTAAGTTCTCAGAGGCACTTGCCCATCGGGCAAGTACAGGTCATGTTCTACTTGCCCGAAGGTAATGCCCACTTGCCCGAAAAGTAAATCGTCTGTTATAAAATGATAGGTACGATTTTAATTACCACTCAATTTAACACTTATTTCTTTACTTTACACTTATTTACTTTCTGGGGCTGTGCGATAAAATGTCATACAAATCCAAATCCTAAATACTTTAGCTATGATTGAATATGTCTATGGGTTCACACTTGTTATTTTTTTATTTTTAAATGTAGCAACAGTAAAAACAGCACATTGTAGGTAAATAGTGCTCTTATTTTAAATTCCGCAGACCAGAAGACACAGCGCACTGGCCACGTTCAGGTGTTTAGACAGATATCTCGTGTTGTGTTTATAGACATTTGTGTCCCCTCTCAAATGATCACTTGCCCTGTCGGGCAACCTGAAAGCCAACTTCACCTGCCCTGACGTTTTATTTACCTGCCGGGGGCAGGTGGGCAAGCCTTAGTGTCAATGCCTGCTACAAGCTCGCAGCGCGGCACTCGGTGCCGCGCTGTGAGCTTGTATATCTGCTATTTTTCACCGGTTAAAGCAGTCAATAATTTCTAGGCCTAAATGGGTTAATATTCCAGGAGAAGTGGTGTCGCCCGGCCCAGGCAGGGTGTGCAGTGAGAACCGGCTCCGCTGGGACCTGACCCCAGAGCAGATCACACAGATGTCCGACCAGCTGATCTCCAAGACCAAAGAGGTGTACGACCTCGTGGGAGCGCTGGATCTGGAGTCCGTTACCTACCAGAACACTCTGAAAGCCCTGGCTGATGTGGAGGTGGAGTACACTGGTGAGTGACACTACCCATGTTAACACTTTCTACACTGTTTGGGAAGAATGAATCTTCCTCCTTGTAAAATCATAATACCTGATAATAATACCATAGTACAACGAGGAGAAGAAGAAGAATAAACATGCTTTCTGTAAGAAATGTGTTTTTTGCGGGGCGCCCGCTGGCCTAGTGGTCAAGGCGCATACCACATACTAGGGTATGATGCCTGCTGGCGTCGCTGGTTCGATTCCCGTTCTGGAAGACCTTTGCCACATGGCATTCCCCATTTCTCTCCCCATTTCCTGTCAGTCTACTATCCTATCAAATAAAGGCATAAAACAAATCTTAAAAAAAAAAAAAAGAAATGTGTTTTTTCCAACAGTGAGCTCACAGTCAAAAGCTCAACGCGTAACAC
>NC_137810.1:2688348-2735848 GCF_963921795.1 Nannobrachium achirus | reverse complement strand
GGGTTCAAGTTTGGGTCCCTACACTTACTATACGAAAAAAAAAGACCTCCGAAAAAATCTTCTTTAAGTAGCATGTGAGGGGTCTAACTAGGGTTTTTTTCATGATCCTGAATCCATCGCAAGCATTTGTTTTGCATGAAAAACATTCCTCGCGCTAAAAAGGGACACAACAAAACTGAGATGACCCCAGAAAAGTGATGACTCATCACTAAACCATAGTATTGGCGGTCCGTTTTTAGCCAGAGGAATGTTTTTCGTGCAAAACAAATGCTTGCAATGGATTCAGAATCATGAAAAACCCCTAGTTAGACCCCTCACATGCTACTTAAAGAATATTATTTTGGGGGTCTTTTCTTTATAGTAAGTGAAGGGACCCAAACTTGAACACCCTGAATTCACCTTGATCCACTCAAAATAAAATGGAACATTTTTAACATGTTTGTTGGATGACCCTAAGGATCATAAAAAAACCTTGAACCATTACTATTTCAATTTATTTTGGGTCAGGCCCTTTTTTGGCTTAGATTGACTGGCCTACACAAAGAACATTTTGATCTGTTGCTGCAGATTATTTTAGGTACGCGTGCATCCGTCAGTGGAGGGCCACCTAAAATAATCTTGCATAGGGCCACCTGAATCCTAGAACCGGCACTTATGACAATAACAATGACAATCTACATAAGTAACTAGTAACTAAAGTTGCCATACACCATTAGTGGAGTAATAGGCCTACAACAACATTTGTCTCTGAGATGTAATGGATTGAACTCAAAATGGTACTTTAGTACAGAACTTGAATTAACTATTTTGTTACTTTAACACCACTGTGTTCAGGAAACAACTTAACTATTAAATATTAAAACGTTAAAACTTTATTTTGAAGGTTTTAATGATGGTGGACAAACATTCAACCATATGTGGTCCTACTTCAGTCAGTGTGTGTGTGTGTGTGTGTGTGTGTGTGTGTGTGTGTGTGTACCTAACTGTACTAGTTGGTGCTGTACGTTACAGTCACACCCAAAAGAGTCTTGCAATGGGCCTGGTGTACAAGATACACTACACCTCCAAGATTCCCATGTACGTGACAAACTACTTCTTAAAGGTCAAGGATGTTCACGATCATAACACCAGAGGCAGCTCCACTAATCATCATCAGCGTAGATTTAACACTAAACAAGGCGCTAACTCGTTCTCCTGCTATACCATCAACATGTGGAACGCCCTTCCACAAGCCCTAAAGGAGAGCAAATCCCTAGCCTCCTTCAAAATTGGTATGAAAAGTCACCTTCAGACAGCAGCTACCCGTGACTTGTAAATAGACTAAGCCCCCATGCTCCCCCCCCCTTTTTCTTTGTATTCTGCCTTTTGTATTTGATGTTATGCTTTTGAAACTGATATTATCCTAGATAAAGTACTATGTTCTATCCGTCTGTCTTTCAATGTTATATGAGATACTTAAAGTGTGGTTCCTGTGGAAATAAGCCTCGGCTTTCTAGGATCTCTTTTTAGTTGACCTTGTACCAGTGATTTGTACTGTCATGAAACTGTACTTTTTTCTATTGCAAACTTCTAATAAATTCTTCAATCAAAGAGTGAAACAGTGCCACCGTGTGGTCAGGAAGGTACATAATATATTCTCAGCAGGCATATTTGTTTTGAGTTAAAAAAAGGATCTCAGTGTAAATAAGCCACGTGCTTTCCTGAGCGTATCCTTTTAGTTGACCTTGTACCAGTGAACTTGACCTTGTACCAGTGAACTTGACCTTGTACCAGTGAACTTGACCTTGTACCAGTGAACTTGACCTTGTACCAGTGAACTTGACCTTGTACCAGTGAACTTGACCTTGTACCAGTGAACTTGACCTTGTACCAGTGTACAAGGTCAAGTGTACTGTCATGGAACTGTTCCTTTTCCTATGCAAACTGACAATAAAGTCTTCAATCAATTAATTGTAGTGGAGTAAAATAATATATGCCTGGAAAGTATTTATTCCTTGGGCTAAAAATGGACCCCACAAAACTTTGAAAAGTGATGACTCATCACTAAATTGTTTTTTTGGGAGTCATCTTTTCCTTTATAGTAGTAGTAAGTGAATGTGACCCAGAGTACCCTAGCTGTCAAACATTCTCCTAGGGATGTTGAATTTCAATCTTTGTTAGATGTAATACTAAACACCTTTACCAACACATTGGTGAAGAAAACGTTTGGTAATGCATTTATTCCCAGGTTCTATTAATATCCCCTGACTATTAAACCTCTGCTTTAATATTATGACAAATCCCAGACTATAAGGAAGATGTTTCTGAAATATAAGCTAGTTTAACCACTTCAAATGCTAACATCTTTAAACAGCTAAACCGAAAATAGCCCATCTACAAACTTGCAATGCTGTTTTATTTGTGATTTGTGTGCAACAAACTGCTTTCATGGAATCCAACTGAACTTAATTATTGGACTTTCACTAATGAGAACAACTGATTTACAACAGTGGTTCTCCAAGCTTTTCATCTTAATGACCCCAAAATGAACAATGCATTTGGCATAATGTACAGATTATTTTATTTTTTTATTCTACTGCAGCTCTATTCAACACGTGGCCCGTGGGCCACATGCGGTCCCAGCATCATGTCTATGGTCATACCTTTCTCTACAAACTATTTTTTTTTGTCTCGTTTCATAAAAGACTATTTTGTCTTTTTGTTTGTTCCAAAAGATTAAACTTTATCATTTCATCATTAATCTTTCCATGACAATCTTTGTGTTCAATGAGGTTTGGCCTTATAGATGGAAATGTGTCTGTTTTCGGTGTGTTTCCTTCATGTTTAGACTATTCATGTAGTGTGTTATAAAACCAATGTCTAAAGGCCAACATTAGTCAGGGAAAACTATCAGAATACCTGTCAAATCTGTGAATAAATTCCTTACCAAACAATTTCTTCACCAATGTGTTGGTAAAGGTGTCTAGTAACATATCTAACAAAGATTGAAATTCAACATCCCAAGGAAAATGTTTGACAGCTAGAGTAATTCTGGGTCTCATTCACTTACTATACACTGTAGGCCTACTAAGGGAAAAAATCACTCCCAGAAATGTGCTTTAAGTGGGATGTGAGGGGTCTAACTAGGTGTTTTTAATTATTCTGAATCCATTGCAAGCATTTGTTTTGCACGAAAAACATTCCTTGGGCCAAAAATGGACCCCATACACCTTGTGAAAAGTGATGACTCATCACTAAACCATCTTTTTTTGCGTCTGATTTTGGCCCAATGAATGTTTTTCGTGCAAAACAAATGCTTGCAATGGATTCAGAATAATTAAAAACACCTAGTTAGACCCCTAACATGCTACTTGAAGCATCTTTTTGGGAGTGATTTTTTCCCTTATAGTAAGTGAATGAGACCCAGAATTACCCTCGCTGTCAAACATTTTGCTAGGGATGTTGAATTTCAATCTTTGTTAGATATGTTACTAGACACCTTTACCAACACATTGGTGAAGAAATTGTTTGGTAAGGAATTTATTCCCAGGGTTTTATTAAAATTACCTGACTACATAGGTCCTATGTAGTCAGGTAATTTTAATAAAACCCTATGTCATAGGACCTTGGACTTTTGGTATTTTGCTGAGTGGCCCCTGAGACAACTTAGTTTTTTTTACAACAAGGGTTCATATTAGAGAAAAGAAAAGATGAGTGATAAAATGTTTTCATTTACTGCTTTCTATTGTTTTAGTGATTTAAATGATTTTGATTTGCACCTGGGGGCATTTGTAATTCATTGTAATTATTTTACTGTAATTTAACAACATAATAACCAGCACAGATAGACAAAGAGACATTGACATTCATGGGTTTATATTTAAAAGTAACTTTTATTTTACCCCCTGGACCCAGGGTATGGCAGCTGCATACCCCTGCCATACCCAATTGACGCCCCTGTCCATAATGACTGGCTATCCACAGGTGTTGTGGCAAACGTAGCAATATTAGGCCTCAAATGTCAAATGTGAAGTAAACACGCCTGGACATTATTTCAGGATTCTTAATTTCTTTACATTTTGGGGGAAAAGAAGGTGACTTTATCAGAGACATTAACTTAACACCTCCAGTGTGTTGAGGATGTCTCTCTCTCACGGCTGTGGATATCTCTTCAGTGATTGGTGGAGGTGCTGAGAGTGACAGGACAGCTCCTAGGCGCCGGTGAGGGCGGGATCTATGGTTCGTCACACGCAGGTTTTCGCAGAAGAGGGATTTGTCACCTTTAACGTCAACCAACCCAGTGTGTGTGTGTGTGTGTTTGAGTGTGACTCCTTTGCGGTGCAATCAAACCTCATCCTCATCATTATTTAGTGTTGGGGAAGTTAAAGTTACATGTAACTGAGTTACGTAACTAAGTTACATTTTGCTGTAACTTGCTGGTAACTGAGTTACATTCATATTTCTGTAACTCGTCAAGTAACTGAGATACTTTATGGGTCATTTTTGGCTCAAGTTACAAGAAGTTACAAGCGAAGTTATAATTTTACATTCATAATATTTTTTTAACTTCATTTTAGGAACACAGATGTTTACTAAAGAAAATGTCAACCTTTTTGAAATAAAACATAAAACTCAGTTTAGAGACATATTTCTGCTGGCATGTGACCTTTTTTGTAGGATATTATATTTTGTTTCATGTACCCCAAATGTACATTCTTAATTTAACACTGAAAAAAAGAAGTAACTCAAGTTACCTTTTCTATGTAACTTGAAACTTTATGTTACATTTCTCCAGGGATATAACTTTAACTTGTTACTGCCATGGTGAGTTACTTACTTCAAAGTAACTTCCCCAACACTGCATATTTAACACTCCATCAAACACTTTAGCCTCCACACCAGTCCAACGCACAATGAAAATAGACCGTCTACCATCTTGTAAATCGTCTATTTTGCTGCACAACACCGCGAGTACCGCAGTTTCTCAACCACTGTGCCAGGGGACCTTTGGTGTGCCCCTGAGAAGGGTCAAGTGTGCCCCTTGAAACTGCTTGAAAGCCAGTAGGCCTATTGTATTTATCATTTTAAAAAATGATTTAAACTAGTGAAAACAGCCGATCTACAAGCACACAACGCCTCGCGGAGGCGTTGTGTGCTTGTAGATCTGCTGTTTTCACTATTGTGTGGCAGTATTGTATGATGAAGCAGGGCTTTACTTTTGCAAATAAACGTACACATTTGAAACTTGGAGATACAAGGTTTTCTTCCCGACAGTGAGGATATTTACACCCCCGTATTATGTTGGTGTGCCCATGGATTCTTGGGACACCAACATAATACGTGCCCATGCAGAAAAAAGGTTGAGAAACACTGGAGTACAGCAGGTATAAATTAAGCTTACAGGCCATTTGTGAGAAATTGGTGCTTTATATCGATGTGGTTAAAAGTATCGTCTGAACGACGATGGTGTTGAAAATGTAGCGTTTTTTAAACAAGGCTCAACCGTGTAGTTTTTGGTAATTAAGACATAACAGCAGCTGTCAGTCATTTACTGTTGGACTTAAGAGTTTCATAGAGCAGTGGTTCTCGACCTTTTTCAGGCCACAACACCCAAAATAATCATATTTTAACTGGGGACCCCCAAAATAATCATATTTTAACTGGGGACCCCCAAAATAATCATATTTTAACTGGGGACCCCCCACCCTGATGTGCACTAAGAGTTGAGTCATTACATTTGTATAATAACACGGTTCTATTGTGAAAATAGCAGATCTACATGCTCACAACGCCTCACGTTGTGAGCATGTAGATCTGCTGTTTTCACAATTTCTGCCCATTTGACAATTTGACCAATTTTTTATTGGTAATTTTAGACGTATTAAAAGGTCCTCAAATTGTCACTTTAGAAATGTGCAGATACCCTCTATACACTTAAACCTTATGTTGGTTTGTTTATTGTTGAGAGAGAAAACAATGTTGCAAGTTAAGTTGATCTTCTGGGGACCCCCCAAAATAATTTGGGGGGGTCCCTACTCACAAGTTGAGAACCACTGGTCTAATATCTCAGCATATTAGTCAGGATAAATTAAAATCCCTATGTTTAACCCAGCAAGTATGTGTGTGTGTATGTGAAACTCCACACCAAAACAACCTCTGGCCTCCAAAAAGTAGCAGAAAAAAAACTGTTTATTATTTCAGAACTTTGTGTTTTAGTTTTTGGACGCTTTTCAGAGATTCACGTTTGGTTGCTCAGCTGTGTCGGAGCGGGGGTGGTTTGTCGTAGGGACGCACCGATATGGTAACTTCTGCTATAGCCATAAACCCATACATTTAAAACTATAATGTGGACGATCACAGCCGGGAGACTTTTAGTTTGTTTTGTTTTCCTTAGTTATTTATTCCCCCCCGTTGTTGCCCGGGGAACAACTACAGCTTCATTATAATATATAAAACAAAAGGGAAAAAAAAAAAAAAAAACTGTTCCAAATTATCTTCTTGTTTTAAACCAAAACACCAACATTTAGCCAGCAACACAACTGTGAATATCAAACTGAACTGCTGATACAAGCCATTCAGGGTTAGAATTATTTGATGCCTTAATTATAGAAAAATAGCAGATCTACAAGCTCACGGCGCAGCACCGAGAGCCACTTTGTGCCTTCAAGTCTTTGAATATTTTATATATATTTTTTATATAAATGTCTTCTATAAATCCTTCTTCTAAATCAGTGGTTCTCAAACTTTTTCATGTCAAGGACCCCCAAAATTACATGTATTTGGCCACAGACCCCCAATCTCAAAATATGTTGTTCCAGGGACCCCCCACCAGAAGCAAATATATGAGTTACAAATGTTCGCTTTATATTATTCAAAGACTTGCACAAATGTTCACGTATATATCTGCTATTTTTCAATAGTTAAAGCATAAAATAATTCTAACCCTAAATGGGTTAACTTGCTGATATACAGTAAATGTCATCGAAGGTAAATATCGTCCTCATACTGACATACAGTAAATATGGTGGATAAATGGACACACACACCAGTGCATCCCTAGTTTAGTTGTTTGGCCAGATTGACGGGGTTGCCTTGACGACCGGGAGGCGGGGCCACTGGTTCATGCAGTCATATGATTGGTCGATGGAACGCCGTCCTCAAGACTCAAGACACGCCTCCTCCTTCTTCTTCAGTTGCAACAACAGATCATACAGACCATACAGATCATATATGATCTCACAGATCAGACAGACAGACCTTAAATACAGTCTGTCAACACTTCCTCTCCACACACACACACACACACACACGCGCGCACACGCACACGCACACGCACACACACACACACACACACACGCACACACACACACACGCACACATACATACACACACCGTGGTCATCTGTGAAGAGAAGAACAAGAAAATGTGTCGATAAGGTTGCAAAAGAATAAAGTCCGTACCCGTTGTTTCCATCCAGGCTGAGGTGCCGGCTAGTGTATCTCTGAAGACTTTACTGTGTGTGTGTGTTTGCTTATCCCCCTAGTGGGGGTCTGGGGACTCAGATTATTTTAGACCTAGATATCTTTGTCGTGTGGACCTAGATATTTTTTCTATGTGGATATCTGAAAAACCAGGATATATGAAATATCCAGCTCCGTCTGGTCTAGGCCTAAGGGAACGCACCCACGACCACGACTAGATCTTTAACTCTTAGAGACTCTAAAGGTTACATTATTGTTAAACATCTGCATTGCTTGATTTTAGGGCTGGGACTCCATTAAGGAAAATCAAATTAATTAGAGGCTTTGCAATTCATTAATCAAAATTAATCACATAAATATGCCTGAAACTCATCCAGTGAGATATTTTCTATGAAAGAGATCAGAGAATGTAGAATAGTTATTTTGATCAAGGTTTGCTTGTTATCTCTGCTATGGTACCAACATCAATACAACATGGAATTGTGGACACAATCTGAACAATAAACTAGTTTTGGGTCTGAGAGGCTAAATGTCATCAGACGGTGGTTCTGTGGCTCAAATGATGAATAAATAAATAATGAACCTTGATGTGAAATATGTTGAAAAGGAAAAAACGTGATTACAACATAATGTTTTACTTCCTCAGAACTGATCTGATCATCCATCCACCACTCATTAAAAAAAAGTCCATAGTTAAAAGACGTTTTTATTATGGAAATCGTCTTTTTGGCATTGAGTGATTTAATTACCTGACTTCCTGTGGGCGTGTCATGGTGTTAATTACCTGACTTCCTGTGGGCGTGTCAAGGCTGCTCCTCGTTAGCGCTGGGTGGTCGGCTCCTGATCTGACTCCTCAACTGTTCTATGAGCTCTGGGTTCTGCTGCTGCATCTGCTGGGCAAACTGCTGACCTCTGGAACACACATACACATATACATACATATAAACATATAAACCATCTGCTGGGCAAACTGCTGACCTCTGGAACACACATACACATATACATACATATAAACATATAAACCATCTGCTGGGCAAACTGCTGACCTCTGGAACACACATACACATATACATACATATAAACATATAAACCATCTGCTGGGCAAACTGCTGACCTCTGGAACACACATACACATATACATACATATAAACATATAAACCATCTGCTGGGCAAACTGTTGACCTCTGGAACACATAAACACTGATCTATAAACCATCTGCTGGGCAAACTGTTGACCCCTAGAACACATAAACACTGATCTATAAACCATCTGCTGGGCAAACTGCTGACCTCTGGAACACACATACACATATACATACATATAAACATATAAACCATCTGCTGGGCAAACTGTTGACCTCTGGAACACATAAACACTGATCTATAAACCATCTGCTGGGCAAACTGTTGACCTCTGGAACACACATACACATATACATACATATAAACATATAAACCATCTGCTGGGCAAACTGTTGACCTCTGGAACACATAAACACTGATCTATAAACCATCTGCTGGGCAAACTGTTGACCTCTGGAACACACATACACATATACATACATATAAACATATAAACCATCTGCTGGGCAAACTGTTGACCTCTGGAACACACATACACATATACATACATATAAACATATAAACCATCTGCTGGGCAAACTGTTGACCTCTGGAACACATAAACACTGATCTATAAACCATCTGCTGGGCAAACTGTTGACCTCTGGAACACACATACACATATACATACATATAAACATATAAACCATCTGCTGGGCAAACTGCTGACCTCTGGAACACACATACACATATACATACATATAAACATATAAACCATCTGCTGGGCAAACTGTTTACCTCTGGAACACATAAACACTGATCTATAAACCATCTGCTGGGCAAACTGTTGACCTCTGGAACACATAATATATACATACATATAAACATAATATAAACATACATATAAACATAATATATATATACACATAAACATCTGCTGGGCAAACTGTTGACCTCTGAAACGATACAATATTTCCCCACACGAAGAACACACGTAGCACGGACATGAACTGGGGTGGGCGCACGCACAGCGTACACGACGCGCGCAGCGTGCACAGAGCACTCCAGAATAAAAATGATTAAAAGTATATTGTGCCCAATGTTTGTGTGTTGTGTGTAGCTTCCATTAGCCTGCAAACAGCAGGCAGAGGGCCAGTTGTACACAATGTTTGTTACCAAGTTGCTTATTATTCCAACCTATATAATAATGTTTACAGATACATCTTTTACTACAATGAGTAATACATAGTTTGGACGTCATCTTGAATGAGATTCAAAACGGAGTAGCTCTATAATTAAAACCAGCTGTGTTTGGAGGAATGCCAGCAATGGGAAACAAACAGGTGAATGTAATCAAAGGTTCATTAATATGCAAGAAGACCTGTCTGTCATCACGCAGCACGTTTCTGTTCACAGGAAGTAATTAAGAATGGCCTGTTTATGGACCTTTGATATAAAAATATCAAATGTTTAGTGTTAGGAATGCCCATATGATGATTACCACAGATAAGCTCTAAAAGTGTGAAAAACCTATTTTTCATTTCACTGGGTCTTTAAAGCCTATCGGTCAACATACGCCTGAATGAGTCCAGTGATCTTAAAGCCTATTGGTCAGTGATCTTAAATCCTATTGGTCAGTGATCTTAAATCCTATTGGTCAGTGATCTTAAATCCTATTGGTCAACATACGCCTGAATGAGTCCAGTGATCTTAAAGCCTATTGGTCAGTGATCTTAAAGCCTATTGGTCAACATACGCCTGAATGAGTCCAGTGATGTCACCACCAGGTGGCGCCCCTCCTCCTCCTCCTCCTCCCCCTCCTGGTGCTGCTGCTGGCGCCGGCGCCGCCATGGAAACCCCACCTCCGGCCCCGCCCCCCATGCCAGCGGGGGCTCCCATTGGTCCATACTGTCCTGACATCATCCCTGACATCCTGGATGGAAGATAAAAAGTAACGTCTTTACTTTTGTAAAAAGTACAACGTATTGTCATCAAAATGCTGGATTATTGAAAGCTGGCAATGTTTAACTGCTATGGAGGGTAACAATGTTTAACTGCTATGGAGGGTAACAATGTTTAACTGCTATGGAGGGTAACAATGTTTAACTGCTATGGAGGGTAACAATGTTTAACTGCTATGGAGGGTAACAATGTTTAACTGCTATGGAGGGTAACAATGTTTAACTGCTATGGAGGGTAACAATGTTTAACTGCTATGGAGGATATGTGTGTGACATCACTGTTGTATTAAACCTATCAATGTTTAACTGCTATGGAGGGTATGTGTGTGACATCACTGTTGTATTAAACCTATCAATGTTTAACTGCTATGGAGGGTATGTGTGTGACATCACTGTTGTATTAAACCTATCAATGTTTAACTGCTATGGAGGGTATGTGTGTGACATCACTGTTGTATTAAACCTATCAATGTTTAACTGCTATGGAGGGTATGTGTGTGACATCACTGTTGTATTAAACCTATCAATGTTTAACTGCTATGGAGGGTATGTGTGTGACATCACTGTTGTATTAAACCTATCAATGTTTAACTGCTATGGAGGGTATGTGTGTGACATCACTGTTGTATTAAACCTATCAATGTTTAACTGCTATGGAGGGTATGTGTGTGACATCACTGTTGTATTAAACCTATCAATGTTTAACTGCTATGGAGGGTATGTGTGTGACATCACTGTTGTATTAAACCTATCAATGTTTAACTGCTATGGAGGGTATGTGTGTGACATGATGTTTAACTGCTATGGAGGGTAACAATGTTTAACTGCTATGGAGGGTAACAATGTTTAACTGCTATGGAGGGTAACAATGTTTAACTGCTATGGAGGGTAACAATGTTTAACTGCTATGGAGGGTATGTGTGTTTAACTGCTATGGAGGGTATGTTTAACTGCTATGGAGGGTATGTTTAATGTTTAACTGCTATGGAGGGTATGCAATGTTTAACTGCTATGGAGGGTATGTGTGTTTAACTGCTATGGAGGGTATGTTTAACTGCTATGGAGGGTATGTTTAATGTTTAACTGCTATGGAGGGTATGCAATGTTTAACTGCTATGGAGGGTATGACAATGTTTAACTGCTATGGAGGGTATGTTTAACTGCTATGGAGGGTATGTTTAATGTTTAACTGCTATGGAGGGTATGCAATGTTTAACTGCTATGGAGGGTATGACAATGTTTAACTGCTATGGAGGGTAACAATGTTTAACTGCTATGGAGGGTATGGAGGGTATGACAATGTTTAACTGCTATGGAGGGTAACAATGTTTAACTGCTATGGAGGGTATGGAGGGTATGACAATGTTTAACTGCTATGGAGGGTAACAATGTTTAACTGCTATGGAGGGTAACAATGTTTAACTGCTATGGAGGGTATGTGTGTGACATCACTGTTTAACTGCTATGGAGGGTAACAATGTTTAACTGCTATGGAGGGTAACAATATTTAACTGCTATGGAGGGTATGCAATGTTTAACTGCTATGGAGGGTATGTGTGTGACATCACTGTTTAACTGCTATGGAGGGTATGGCAATGTTTAACTGCTATGGAGGGTATGCAATGTTTAACTGCTATGGAGGGTATGCAATGTTTAACTGCTATGGAGGGTAACAATGTTTAACTGCTATGGAGGGTATGTGTGTTTAACTGCTATGGAGGGTATGTTTAACTGCTATGGAGGGTATGCAATGTTTAACTGCTATGGAGGGTAACAATGTTTAACTGCTATGGAGGGTATGTGTGTTTAACTGCTATGGAGGGTATGTTTAACTGCTATGGAGGGTATGTTTAATGTTTAACTGCTATGGAGGGTATGCAATGTTTAACTGCTATGGAGGGTATGTGTGTTTAACTGCTATGGAGGGTATGTTTAACTGCTATGGAGGGTATGTTTAATGTTTAACTGCTATGGAGGGTATGCAATGTTTAACTGCTATGGAGGGTATGACAATGTTTAACTGCTATGGAGGGTATGTTTAACTGCTATGGAGGGTATGTTTAATGTTTAACTGCTATGGAGGGTATGCAATGTTTAACTGCTATGGAGGGTATGACAATGTTTAACTGCTATGGAGGGTAACAATGTTTAACTGCTATGGAGGGTATGGAGGGTATGACAATGTTTAACTGCTATGGAGGGTAACAATGTTTAACTGCTATGGAGGGTATGGAGGGTATGACAATGTTTAACTGCTATGGAGGGTAACAATGTTTAACTGCTATGGAGGGTAACAATGTTTAACTGCTATGGAGGGTATGTGTGTGACATCACTGTTTAACTGCTATGGAGGGTAACAATGTTTAACTGCTATGGAGGGTAACAATGTTTAACTGCTATGGAGGGTATGCAATGTTTAACTGCTATGGAGGGTATGTGTGTGACATCACTGTTTAACTGCTATGGAGGGTATGGCAATGTTTAACTGCTATGGAGGGTATGCAATGTTTAACTGCTATGGAGGGTATGCAATGTTTAACTGCTATGGAGGGTATGTTTAACTGCTATGGAGGGTATGGTAATGTTTAACTGCTATGGAGGGTATGTTCAATGTTTAACTGCTATGGAGGGTATGTTTAACTGCTATGGAGGGTATGCAATGTTTAACTGCTATGGAGGGTATGTTTAACTGCTATGGAGGGTATGGTAATGTTTAACTGCTATGGAGGGTATGTTCAATGTTTAACTGCTATGGAGGGTATGTGTGTGACATCACTGTTGTATTAAACCTATCAATGTTTAACTGCTATGGAGGGTATGCAATGTTTAACTGCTATGGAGGGTTAGGGTTATGTGGTTATGTTAATGTTTAACTGCTATGGAGGGTATGTGTGTGACATCACTGTTGTTTAAACAATGTTTAACTGCTATGGAGGGTATGTTTAACTGCTATGGAGGGTATGTTTAACTGCTATGGAGGGTATGTTTAACTGCTATGGAGGGTATGTTTAACTGCTATGGAGGGTATGTGTGTGACATCACTGTTGTATTAAACCTATCAATGTTTAACTGCTATGGAGGGTATGCATGTGACATCACTGTTGTATTAAACCTATCAATGTTTAACTGCTATGGAGGGTATGTGTGTGACATCACTGTTGTATTAAACCTATCAATGTTTAACTGCTATGGAGGGTATGTGTGTGACATCACTGTTGTATTAAACCTATCAATGTTTAACTGCTATGGAGGGTATGTGTGTGACATCACTGTTGTATTAAACCTATCAATGTTTAACTGCTATGGAGGGTATGTGTGTGACATCACTGTTGTATTAAACCTATCAATGTTTAACTGCTATGGAGGGTATGTGTGTGACATCACTGTTGTATTAAACCTATCAATGTTTAACTGCTATGGAGGGTAT
Organism: Nannobrachium achirus; assembly: GCF_963921795.1. Lineage (NCBI taxonomy): Eukaryota > Metazoa > Chordata > Actinopteri > Myctophiformes > Myctophidae > Nannobrachium > Nannobrachium achirus. The sequence continues at coordinate 2,721,938 of NC_137810.1, read as the reverse complement.
GCGTGTGACATCACTGTTGTATTAAACCTATCAATGTTTAACTGCTATGGAGGGTATGCGTGTGACATCACTGTTGTATTAAACCTATCAATGTTTAACTGCTATGGAGGGTATGTGTGTGACATCACTGTTGCTGGAAGTCATGTGGGAACGCCTACTGAGTGGCAAAAAAATCATTTCTGCCATTGACAGCCCATACATCCAAACAGAAAAGTCCTTTCTGATTGTATTAAACAAAGTTAAACTCACCAACATTGCGTCTGTACTGAATGCTTGAATTATCCTCTTTCTATCTGCACAGTTTTTGTTTCATAAAAATCCACCATAGGCCTGTTATGAGCTACTTTCTGTCAAGACATTGTGTGCAGGTTTTTATTGTTCCAAGTGTCAGAGTTTGGAAGCACTCGTTTTCAACAACACAACATCCTGCTGCCTCATGCATTATGTGCAATTTAGAAACAGGTGGTATGCAGGGCCGTTGAGTGATTTGCAACGAGCGCTTCCAAACTCCAATGCTCCATGCTGCTCAATGTTTTGCCACTCAGTCTAGATTAGGGGGGCGGGTCCCAGTGGACGTGCAGACCCTCTATTAATGCACAAGTGATGAAGCAGGAACATGTGTGTGTAGTACCTCTGCTTTGCCACAGGATGGAGCACTTTCCTAACAGTGTGTGTATTCTGATTGTACTGTACAGTATGTCTGAAACTAAACTACTCTTGTGCATTCATGGATGACATTTCTTAGACAGGCCTTTTCTATACAGTAACAGTAGTTAAAACATATTAATAATGTGTTGGTAGTTTATACAGTAACAGTAGTTAAAACATATTAATAATGTGTTGGTAGTTTAGACTGAAGACATGTTATTGTTTATGAACTCACAGCTGTTGGACCTGTGGGTTGTTCATCAAAGACGATGCCTGGAACAAAACAACAACAAACAAACCATCAATTATCATTATTAAACTCATATGCTGCCATTTAACAATACCTTCGTACTCTTTAACTGCCATTCGTCTCCATAGACTTCCATGTAATTCATAGTGCACGGATCATGCACACCCATGCCTAGATAATGCACCACGTGTGTCCACATTGCTCACAGCTTTCAAACAAAAAAATCCGAATGGAAATCCGTTCAGGCATTCATGAGATAGCAGCCATTATGTTTTACACTGTTGTGAGCTTGGAGGTCTGCTACCTGAGTTGTATGGGGGTTGTATGGGGGTTAAACAAGCAATTTCGCGATCGCTATCATGCCTACTAACGTTTTTGGGGTCCAAAAAAAAATTTTTGAAAAAAAAAAAAAAAAAAAAGATTTTTTTTTTTTTCTTTTTTTTTTTACGGGATTCACGGGCGTGGCAGGGTGGTACAACGGGATTTTTAAGGGATTCACGTTTTTGGCAGTTAATGAGTTAAGATAATAATCTAAATACTACTCTCAGTGGGTCTCACTCACTAAGCTTGTTTCTGCTCATATGTTGTACTTATCTGCATTTACGCACATTCACACAAGTTATTTTTTTGTCTGTGTTTTTACGGATGTCTCCCCTTCTTTTTTTTTTCTTTTTTTATAATTTTTATAAATCCATTTTCACCCAGTGCCAATTGCCTATGTAATCCTGGGCTCTGCTCTCCCTCTGCCGCGCCGGGGGAGACAACGGACTGACCTCATGCTTCCTTCAATGCATGAGGAGTCCAATTTGTTGCTTTTCACCTGACAGGGTGGATTTCCCTGGGATGGACGTAGCGCGTGGAAGGAACACGTTATTCCAACCAGTTCCTTTCCCCTCCATCAGGCGCCCCGGCTGGCCAAGGGGAGGCAGTAATGAGACCAGGATTAATGCATGTTTTTGTGAGGGTATCTACCCTAGGAGACACGGGGAGAACATGCAAACTCCAAACAGAAAGGCCCTCGTCTCCCCTTCTTACGCCTGCTCGGCAGACTTATACAGATCCTTCTCGAAAAATGTGAATGTTGTGTAAAAGTAAATTATCTTGAAACTTTCATATATTTCTTTAAACGTTCATATATTCTAGATACATTGCACACATCTGGTATTGTTATTGCCTACAGCTCATGAATATCAAAAGTCCATATATTTCAAAATATTACAATATTACAGGAGACTCAAAACAAGGATTTATAATAGAGAAATGTCAACCTTCTGAAGTCAGAGTAGCTTGAAGTCCAGTGGGAAGTTTCTGAAGTCAGTTATGATTTGGGGTGCAATGGCATCTGCAATGCTTTGTTACACAATATTCTAATTTTTCGAGAAGGATCTGTAGGTGTCAAAAACGTATCTGTTGCTTCAATGAATATTATAGACATGAATGCACATTCAAGCCATTCTTATTTAGAGAGGAATGATCAGATCCCTCTGCTGTGTGGCCACAGTCTGGCCTGGTGGGTTTTCATGCCAACTCCATAAGTCATGTTATTCATTCATATGTGGACCACATCACATGAAGGCAGTCTAAGATCTGATGAGGATACAGTGTGGATGAAATCTAACTGTGTCTAGACTGGCTTGTAGATCGGCTATTTCTGGTGAAGAATATCTGTGGTTAAATGTCAAAGTTATTTTCAGTCAGTTCTGATGGAAACTGATATGTCTCTGTGACATACTGTATCTCAGGTGAAAAGATGTGCATGTTTATGTCACGCAATATGATTTATATGAATAAGATTCAGGGGTGCCCTGGATGAAAACGTTATTTTCAGGGGTGCCCTGAGTCAAACAGGTTTGAACCACTGATCTATATTACTACAATTACAATTTCCATTGTAGGACAGTAGCGGGTTCGTCCTATGAGGACAGAATCACCTCAGGAACCAATAAGACTGAAAATAATAAAAATAAATCTCATATTGGCAGATTCCAGCATCTCGCCAAATTGTTCAGTAGCAGTGTTGATTTCATTGACTAAAACTATGACGAAAAATGTTGGTCGACTGCATTTTTTTCACTGACGAAAACTAAATAAAAACTAAATAAAAACTAAGCTGTGATGACTAAAACTAAGACTAAATATATTGACAAAATAAAAACTAGACTAAAACGTTAGGGAGGGACTGGTGGAGAAGAGAGTCATTTTATGTTTGGTTGCTCTTATTCTTACACAGGGGGAGTGGTTCATTTACGTTATGGATGTCAAGCGGGTTCAGAGAGTGAGGGACTCACTTGCACTGATCTACACGTTGCACAACACCTGCACACCCTTCCGTGAATCACACGTCAATTTGAGAAAATACACAGCCCTTTAATCACTTGATTTACACTGTTTAGGAATGGCTTACTGAATGTGTCTCACTGTCCTTTAAACTGCAATAAGGACTTATTCCTTTTTTTTTTTTAAAGATTTGTTTTTGGGCTTTTTATGCCTTTATTTTGATAGGACAGTAGGCTGACAGGAAATGGGGAGAGAGATGGGGAACGACATGCGGCAAAGGTCGCCAGCAGGCATCATAGCCTAGTATGTGGTATGCGCCTTGACCACCAGGCCAGCGGGCGCCGCCATAAGGACTTATTCCTCACCATGTTCATGAATCCTGGGTTGCCGAGCAGGCCGGCCAGGTCCACCCCACCCATCCCTGCTGTCTGCAACACAAAACAAACACGCACCATAATAATGAATTGCATTTTATAGCGCTTTTCCAAATGCTCAAATCGCTTTCATTCATTCATTCATTCATACATTGGGAAGTGAAGTCATCATCCCTGCTGTCTGCGACACAAAACAAACACACACCATGGCAGGTGGGTCAAAGGGGGTCGTGATGACACATATCCAACTAGAGGAAACTGATAAGGTTGAGAATCTCTCACAGGACTCAGGGTTCAAGTTTAAACAGATCTAGAATAGATCTTACAGTCCTCAGGTTAGATTTAGTTTAAACAGATCTAGGATGATCTTACATATGTGTTTTAAAGAGATCCAGAACAGATCTTAAAGATCTGTTTTAAACAGTGATCTAGACCATCAATCTTACAGTCCTCAGGTTAGAGTTTTAACAGATCTTACAGTCCTCAGGTTATATTTTAAACAGATCTTACAGTCCTCTGGTTAGTTTTAACAGATCTTACAGTCCTCTGGTTAGTTTTAACAGTGATCTTACAGATCTAGAACAGATCTTACAGCCCTCTAGTTAGTTTAAACAGATCTTACAGATCTAGAACAGATCTTACAGCCCTCTGGTTAGTTTAAACAGATCTTACAGATCTAGAACAGATCTTACAGCCCTCTGGTTAGTTTAAACAGATCTTACAGATCTAGAACAGATCTTACAGCCCTCTGGTTAGTTTAAACAGATCTTACAGATCTAGAACAGATCTTACAGGACTCTGGGTAGAGTTTTAACAGATCTTACAGATCTAGAACAGATCTTACAGGACTCTGGGTAGAGTTTTAACAGATCTTACAGATCTAGAACAGATCTTACAGGACTCTGGGTAGAGTTTTAACAGATCTTACAGATCTAGAACAGATCTTACAGTCCTCTGGTTAGTTTAAACAGATCTTACAGATCTAGAACAGATCTTACAGGACTCTGCGTCTCCATCTTGGTCTCAGCGATCCTCAGGTTGGATTTGTAGGTGTCGTTGTCAGGGTCCAGCTCCAGAGCTTTCTTATAGTAGTTCACTGCTTCAGTGTGTTTGTTGAGACTGGCCAGAGCCAAGCTGTAATACATATAGTTATAGTTACATTAATATTAATATAATAATACATTATAGTAGTTTACTGCTTCAGTGTGTTTGTTGAGGCTGGCCAGAGCCAAGCTGTAATAAACATACATAACATTAATATATAATACACATTATAGTAGTTCACTGTTCACCTGTAATAAATATAGTTATAATTACATTAATATAATACATTATAGTAGTTCACTGCTTCAGTGTGTTTGTTGAGGCTGGCCAGAGCCAGGCTGTAATAAACATACATAACAATAATATATAATACATTAATATATACACATTATAGTAGTTCACTGATTCAGTGTGCAGTTACAAGACCCGAAAGAGAAATCAGACCTTTTTCTTGGGACCCAAACTGGTGAAAATGACAGATCTGCGATTTGCCCTAGGCCTTGCTGTAGTAATAGTTATATTAATAAAGTCCTACCCCATCCTGTATTAATAAAGTCATAATAAAGTCCTACTGTAGGTGTAGCTATATTAATAAAGTCCTACCCCATCCTGTAGGTGTAGTTATAATACCATAAAGTCCTACCCCATCCTGTATTAATAAAGTTATAATAAAGTCCTACTGTAGGTGTAGCTATATTAATAAAGTCCTACCCCATCCTGTATTAATAAAGTTATAATAAAGTCCTACTGTAGGTGTAGCTATATTAATAAAGTCCTACCCCATCCTGTATTAATAAAGTCCTACTGTAGGTGTAGTTATATTAATAAAGTCCTACCCCATCCTGTATTAATAAAGTCCTACTGTAGGTGTAGTTATATTAATAAAGTCCTACCCCATCCTGTATTAATAAAGTCCTACTGTAGGTGTAGCTATATTAATAAAGTCCTACCCCATCCTGTATTAATAAAGTCCTACTGTAGGTGTAGTTATATTAATAAAGTCCTACCCCATCCTGTATTAATAAAGTCTTACTGTAGGTGTAGTTATATTAATAAAGTCCTACCCCATCCTGTATTAATAAAGTCCTACTGTAGGTGTAGCTATATTAATAAAGTCCTACTGTAGGTGTAGTTATATTAATAAAGTCCTACCCCATCCTGTATTAATAAAGTCCTACTGTAGGTGTAGTTATATTAATAAAGTCCTACCCCATCCTGTATTAATAAAGTCCTACTGTAGGTGTAGCTATATTAATAAAGTCCTACCCCATCCTGTATTAATAAAGTCCTACTGTAGGTGTAGCTATATTAATAAAGTCCTACCCCATCCTGTATTAATAAAGTCCTACTGTAGGTGTAGTTATATTAATAAAGTCCTACCCCATCCTGTATTAATAAAGTCCTACTGTAGGTGTAGTTATATTAATAAAGTCCTACTGTAGGTGTAGTTATATTAATAAAGTCCTACTGTAGGTGTAGTTATATTAATAAAGTCCTACTGTAGGTGTAGTTATATTAATAAAGTCCTACTGTAGGTGTAGTTATATTAATAAAGTCCTACTGTAGGTGTAGTTATATTAATAAAGTCCTACTGTAGGTGTAGTTATATTAATAAAGTCCTACTGTAGGTGTAGTTATAATAAAGTCCTACTGTAGGTGTAGTTATAATAAAGTCCTACTGTAGGTGTAGTTATATTAATAAAGTCCTACTGTAGGTGTAGTTATATTAATAAAGTCCTACTGTAGGTGTAGTTATATTAATAAAGTCCTACTGTAGGTGTAGTTATATTAATAAAGTCCTACTGTAGGTGTAGTTATATTAATAAAGTCCTACTGTAGGTGTAGTTATATTAATAAAGTCCTACTGTAGGTGTAGTTATAATAAAGTCCTACTGTAGGTGTAGTTATAATAAAGTCCTACTGTAGGTGTAGTTATATTAATAAAGTCCTACTGTAGGTGTAGTTATAATAAAGTCCTACTGTAGGTGTAGTTATAATAAAGTCCTACTGTAGGTGTAGTTATAATAAAGTCCTACTGTAGGTGTAGTTATAATAAAGTCCTACTGTAGGTGTAGTTATATTAATAAAGTCCTACTGTAGGTGTAGTTATATTAATAAAGTCCTACTGTAGGTGTAGTTATATTAATAAAGTCCTACTGTAGGTGTAGCTATATTAATAAAGTCCTACCCCATCCTGTATTAATAAAGTCCTACTGTAGGTGTAGCTATATTAATAAAGTCCTACCCCATCCTGTATTAATAAAGTCCTACTGTAGGTGTAGCTATATTAATAAAGTCCTACTGTAGGTGTAGCTATATTAATAAAGTCCTACTGTAGGTGTAGTTATAATAAAGTCCTACTGTAGGTGTAGTTATATTAATAAAGTCCTACTGTAGGTGTAGTTATATTAATAAAGTCCTACCCCATCCTGTATTAATAAAGTCCTACTGTAGGTGTAGTTATATTAATAAAGTCCTACCCCATCCTGTATTAATAAAGTCCTACTGTAGGTGTAGCTATATTAATAAAGTCCTACCCCATCCTGTATTAATAAAGTCCTACTGTAGGTGTAGTTATATTAATAAAGTCCTACTGTAGGTGTAGTTATAATAAAGTCCTACTGTAGGTGTAGTTATATTAATAAAGTCCTACTGTAGGTGTAGTTATAATAAAGTCCTACTGTAGGTGTAGTTATAATAAAGTCCTACTGTAGGTGTAGTTATAATAAAGTCCTACTGTAGGTGTAGTTATATTAATAAAGTCCTACTGTAGGTGTAGTTATAATAAAGTCCTACCCCATGCGTCCGTAGGCCTTGCTGTAGGTGTAGTAGGGTGGATCTTAAATGACCTTTTTCTGATTTTCTTGAGTCTCACCCCCCAATTATGTTCCAATGTACAAAAAACTGCTTTGGTTAAAATTTGGTTGAATTTCAAGCATATTTAGAGGTAGCTCAATCAAGTCAAAGATTGTACATTTTATTGGTCAAAATCGAATTGCACTGCAGGCACATTTAAGTTATACATTACACATTATTCTTATACTAAGCACATAAATGATATTTTTTAAGCTTACAAATCTAAACACAAATCTGATTACATGTTTGTCATATGTCAAACCAGAATTAATGTATTGTAGGTAATAGCAAAGCAAAGAATGACAATTTGCAATTTTTCATTTAACGTGCACAATGACATGTCTTTATTGCACACTCTTCAATCATACTCACAACACACAACAAGTACACAGCCCCACTTCCTTGTTTACCCCCAAAACCCCCGAAAGTCACTGCAGTATAGCAATTCAGTAGTTACTGATCAATTAAAGTTTGTTTACGGCTATCGGGATACTTGTGCCGATAGTTCTGCACAATTTGCAGCAAGTATTGGAGTTGGGACTCATCTTTAGTAATGAGACCACAATATTCTTGTATTAGGTCAACCCCACACTCTGCATGATCATTAACAACATTCATCGCCTTCGCTACAGCCAGAGCTTCTTGGTAGTCCTCCCTGGGCTCCCACTCAAAGCACCTTGGAAAAAATCTTCAATGTTCTTCCTTGCAATTGTTCCAAGGTCAACAGTAATTCTCTTCATATGCCCCTGTTCACCATAAGTGATTGGAAAACTTTTGAGAAGCAGCTTTAGACACCTCAGGATTTATTGATGAACCGGATACCTCGCTGCTCGAGGTATCCGGTTCAGAGCTCCAGGAGCTACCCATCATGCCCGTTGGATGGCAAAGGTTATTTATTGTATGAAGATCTGGATGTTTCATGGCCAATTCAAACTGACCTTCAGGGAAGAAAAAGCATGCATGGATTTGTGCATTTTTGCAGTTTGCAATTATGTGAAGGCATGGATGATGGCACCTGTTGCTGTCAGCGCTCCATTAAATTACTTGGCAGCTGTTAAAATCGTTGCTGGAATATTCATCAATAAATACTGAGGTGTCTAAAGCTGCTTCTCAAAAGTGTTCCAATCACTTATGGTATTTTGCTCCAGAGATTGTCGGACTTGCATTGTTTGACAGTCAAGTGAGCGCGCAAACGAAGAGGCTGATGGTGAGAGCCATGAAAGATGGAAATGAAGATCATGAACTGAGAATTACTGTTGACCTTGGAACAATTGCAAGGAAGAACATTGAAGTGCTTTTCAAAATGATGGATCTCCCAGATGACTTCCTTGACGTTGATCCCGATGAGTGGGAGCCCAGGGTAGACTACCAAGAAGCTCTGGCTGTAGTGAAGGCAATGAATGTTGTCAATGATCATGCAGAGCGTGGGGTTGACCTAATACAAGAATATTGTGGTCTCATTACTAAAGATGAGTCCCAACTCCAATACTTGCTGCAAATTGTGCAGAACCATCGGCACAAGTATCCCGATAGCCGTAAACAAACTTTAATTGATCAGTAACTACTGAATTGCTATACTGCAGTGACTTTCGGGGTTTTTGGGGGTAAACAAGGAAGTGGGGCTGTGTACTTGTTGTGTGTTGTGAGTATGATTGAAGAGTGTGCAATAAAGACATGTCATTGTGCACGTTAAATGAAAAATAGCAATTTGTCATTCTTTGCTTTGCTATTTCCTACAATACATTAATTCTGGTTTGACATATGACAAACATGTAATCAGATTTGTGTTTAGATTTGTAAGCTTAAAAAATATAATTTCTGTGCTTAGTATAAGAATAATGTGTAATATATAACTTAAATGTGCCTGCAGTGCAATTCGATTTTGACCAATAAAATGTACAATCTTTGACTTGATTGAGCTACCTCTAAATATGCTTGAAATTCAACCAAATTTTAACCAAAGCAGTTTTTTGTACATTGGAACATAATTGGGGGGTGAGACTCAAGAAAATCTAAAAAAGGTAATTTAAGATCCACCCTAAGGTGTAGTTATAATAAAGTCCTACCCCATGCGTCCGTAGGCCTTGCTGTAGGTGTAGTTATATTAATAAAGTCCTACCCCATGCGTCCGTAGGCCTTGCTGTAGGTGTAGTTATATTAATAAAGTCCTACCCCATGCGTCCGTAGGCCTTGCTGTAGGTGTAGTTATATTAATAAAGTCCTACTGTAGGTGTAGTTATAATAAAGTCCTACTGTAGGTGTAGTAAAAATAAAGTCCTACCCCATGCTGTAGGTGTAGTTATATTAATAAAGTCCTACCCCATCCTGTAGGTGTAGCTATATTAATAAAGTCCTACCCCATGCGTCCGTAGGCCTTGCTGTAGGTGTAGTTATATTAATAAAGTCCTACCCCATACTGTAGGTGTAGTTATAATAATAAAGTCCTACCCCATACTGTAGGTGTAGTTATAATAATAAAGTCCTACCCCATACTGTAGGTGTAGTTATATTAATAAAGTCCTACCCCATACTGTAGGTGTAGTTATATTAATAAAGTCCTACCCCATGCGTCCGTAGGCCTTGCTGTAGGTGTAGTTATATTAATAAAGTCCTACCCCATACTGTAGGTGTAGTTATAATAATAAAGTCCTACCCCATACTGTAGGTGTAGTTATAATAATAAAGTCCTACCCCATACTGTAGGTGTAGTTATATTAATAAAGTCCTACCCCATACTGTAGGTGTAGTTATATTAATAAAGTCCTACCCCATGCGTCCGTAGACCTTGCTGTAGGTGTAGTTATATTAATAAAGTCCTACCCCATACTGTAGGTGTAGTTATAATAATAAAGTCCTACCCCATACTGTAGGTGTAGTTATAATAATAAAGTCCTGCCCCATACTGTAGGTGTAGTTATATTAATAAAGTCCTACCCCATACTGTAGGTGTAGTTATATTAATAAAGTCCTACCCCATGCGTCCGTAGGCCTTGCTGTAGGTGTAGTTATATTAATAAAGTCCTACCCCATGTGTCCGTAGGCCTTGCTGTGGGTGTAGTTATAATAAAGTCCTACCCCATGCGTCCGTAGGCCTTGCTGTAGGTGTAGTTATAATTAAGTCCTACCCCATGCGTCCGTAGGCCTTGCTGTAGGTGTAGTTATAATAAAGTCCTACCCCATGCGTCCGTAGGCCTTGCTGTAGGTGTAGTTGTATTAATAAAGTCCTACCCCATGCGTCCGTAGGCCTTGCTGTAGGTGTAGTTGTATTAATAAAGTCCTACCCCATGCTGTAGGTGTAGTTATATTAATAAAGTCCTACCCCATGCGTCCGTAGGCCTTGCTGTAGGTGTAGTTGTATTAATAAAGTCCTACCCCATGCGTCCGTAGACCTTGCTGTAGGTGTAGTTGTATTAATAAAGTCCTACCCCATGCTGTAGGTGTAGTTATATTAATAAAGTCCTACCCCATGCGTCCGTAGGCCTTGCTGTAGGTGTAGTTGTATTAATAAAGTCCTACCCCATGTGTCCGTAGGCCTTGCTGTAGGTGTAGTTATATTAATAAAGTCCTACCCCATGCGTCCGTAGGCCTTGCTGTAGGTGTAGTTGTATTAATAAAGTCCTACCCCATGCGTCCGTAGACCTTGCTGTAGGTGTAGTTGTATTAATAAAGTCCTACCCCATGCTGTAGGTGTAGTTATATTAATAAAGTCCTACCCCATGCGTCCGTAGGCCTTGCTGTAGGTGTAGTTGTATTAATAAAGTCCTACCCCATGTGTCCGTAGGCCTTGCTGTAGGTGTAGTTATAATAATAAAGTCCTACCCCATGTGTCCGTAGGCCTTGCTGTAGGTGTAGTTATATTAATAAAGTCCTACCCCATGCGTCCGTAGGCCTTGCTGTAGGTGTAGTTATATTAATAAAGTCCTACTGTAGGTGTAGTTATAATAAAGTCCTACCCCATCCTGTAGGTGTAGTTATAATAAAGTCCTACCCCATGCGTCCGTAGGCCTTGCTGTAGGTGTAGTTATATTAATAAAGTCCTACTGTAGGTGTAGTTATAATAAAGTCCTACCCCATCCTGTAGGTGTAGTTATAATAAAGTCCTACCCCATCCTGTAGGTGTAGTTATATTAATAAAGTCCTACCCCATGCGTCCGTAGGCCTTGCTGTAGGTGTAGTTATATTAATAAAGTCCTACCCCATGCGTCCGTAGGCCTTGCTGTAGGTGTAGTTATATTAATAAAGTCCTACCCCATGCGTCCGTAGGCCTTGCTGTAGGTGTAGTTATATTAATTAAGTCCTACTGTAGGTGTAGTTATAATAAAGTCCTACCCCATCCTGTAGGTGTAGTTATAATAAAGTCCTACCCCATGCGTCCGTAGGCCTTGCTGTAGGTGTAGTTATATTAATAAAGTCCTACTGTAGGTGTAGTTATAATAAAGTCCTACCCCATCCTGTAGGTGTAGTTATAATAAAGTCCTACCCCATCCTGTAGGTGTAGTTATATTAATAAAGTCCTACCCCATGCGTCCGTAGGCCTTGCTGTAGGTCGGGTCGATGCCGATGGCCAGTTCACAGTCCTGCACGGCTCCTGCATAGTTCCCTAGTTTACTGTAGGCTGCAGCCCTACACACACACACACACACACACACACACACAGGTAAATGGAGTGCATGTATACAGATCTTTTGCATGTATACGACAATGTTTCACATTCACACAGCGATTATTGTGACCAAAGAAATTGTGATTTATGATATTATCACGATAATCAAAACATCCCCAACATTCATTATCCTGGGGCGGACCATTTGCTCACCACGCTTCGCAACACGTTGTGAGCTTGTTAGTCTTGCGTGGCCAGACTGTTGCCTCTGCGATTTGGTCAAATGCTCCCGGCATACAGTCTGGTAAACCAGAATAGAAACGGTGAGTGCGAGATGAAGCGGAAGTGAAGCCTCCTCGTCACTTCCGTTTCAGTCTCACATCGCACACATTTATCATTATATACATAAAAATCATATAAGCATGTTTAGCTTGCTGCTTAGCAGAAATGACATTTTAAAATATATTTTCTTGAACGGTAATGCCCGTTTCCAGTTGGTAACGCTGTCTCCTCACAGCTAGAAGGTCCTGGGTTCGATTCCCCCCGGTGGACGCTGTGGGTGCTGGGGACGTGTGCTCTCCCCAGGCGCGGCAGAGGGAGAGCAGAGCCCAGGATTGCAGGTTAGGTAATTGACACTGGGTGAAAAAATGGGTTACAAAATCATTGGATAAAAAATTAAAAAAAAAAAAGATTCTCCAGCCGCCGACCTTTGTGGTCTCATCGACAAAACCTCCTGATCTGAGGCTAACGGGGGGTTTGTCTCCTTTCAATATATTTGGGGGCGTTATTTTGTCTTTCTCTGGTGTTGTTGGTGTTACTTCCACTGTGTTTTCTAACCCTATACACTCATAAGAATATGCAGCTGGAATGACTGTCTGTGCTAGTGTGTTTCTGTTATGTTTCCAATGGGACTACAGTTCATTAGAACGACTGCTAGTGTGTTTCTGTTATGTTTCCAGTGGGACTACAGTTCATTAGAACGACTGCTAGTGTGTTTCTGTTATGTTTCCAGTGGGACTACAGTTCATTAGAACGACTGCTAGTGTGTTTCTGTTATGTTTCCAATGGGACTACTAACAGTTCATTAGAATGACTGTCTGTGCTAGTGTGTTTGTTATGTTTCCAATGGGACTACAGTTCATTAGAATGACTGTCTGTGCGAGTTTGTTTGTTATGTTTCCAATGGGACTACAGTTCATTATAATGACTGTCTGTGCTAGTGTGTTTTGTTATGTTTCCAATGGGACTACAGTTCATTATAATGACTGTCTGTGCTATTGTGTTTCTGTTATGTTTCCAGTGGGACTACAGTTCAGTGCAGCAGTGGCTACTTTCCGATAATCGCCGTTCAGCAGCTGTAGTTCCAAACTCTATGTAGCATTCAGAGATTGTGGAATAGTTGTCTGGCTATGCGAGACTACTGAACCCCTAACTGCTCCTGATGAGCATGGTTTCCTCTGACATCGGTGTGTCAATGTGTGTGTGAATGGGTGAATGTAATGAATGTGTGTGTGTGTGTGTGTGTGTGTGTGTGTGTGTGTGTGTGTGTGTGTGTGTGTGTGTGTGTGTGTGTGTTTGTGTGTGTGTGTGTGAGAATGTAATGAATGTGTGTGTGTGAATGGGGTGAATGGGTGAATGTAATGAATGTGTGTGTGAATGGGTGAATGTAATGAATGTGTGTGTGAATGGGTGAATGTAATGCACAATCTATGTAAAGCGCCTTGGATAAAGGCGTTATATATATGCACCATTTACCTGTTACAGTAATAGACAGCGTTCTGAGGGTTGAGAGCGATGGCTTTGGAGTAAAACTCTACTGCTGCCGAGAAGTTCTCCACTTTCATCTGGTCATTTCCTGTTAAACAACACAACCAACCAATCAGCATCCACTTTCATCTGGTCATTTCCTGTTCAATAACACAACCAACCAATCAGCATTAGGGATGTGAAAAAAAAAACGAAAATCGACGCGTCGATCGACTCACGCTCACCGCGACTCAAAAAGTACGAGTCGAAAAATCGAAGTTTTTTTTTTTTTTTTTATTATTATTATTATTTTTATATAAGTTTTCCCCCCAAAAATGTTTTAATCGCTTGTTCATTATAAGCGTCAATGTTTTCCAAATGTGAGAGGACCGGTGTGTGTGTGTGTGTGTGTGTGTGTGTGTGTGTGTGTGTGTGTCTGTGTCGGGGACGAGTGAATGTCTGTGTTGCATGCATGGAGCGCAGATTCGCATGCATGCGGCGCTGGTCAGGTCCGCGGACTACTGGTTGAGAAACAGTCTGTTCGTGTGCTGCGTCATAGCAGTGCGCGCTGACTGGATGTGTTGTTTACCTCCTGCCTTTGCATGCATGCTTGCTGACCCACGAAAGCTCGCTTATTTAATGGCAACGTCGCCTCGTGTGCAGTGATTTTGTCAAGATTGACAATAAAACACAACACAAAATAAATACACTACTCGCCGTTAATGCGACGCGTCGGGCGTGGAGTGCGAGCCAGCGAGGCAGACCAAACAATGCAAGCCTGAGCGCTCCCACAACGGAACGGTTTCATACATGGACTTTGTCACTCAGTCCGCTTCTAGTCTATAGAGAACAGACTCCATGCTACCGCAAGGAAGAGCAATTGTTTACTATAATTATTATTAGGGCTTTGATGCAAGTTCTGGTGGGTGCTGCTGCAAGTTGTGTTGCTTAAAGTAATGCACCGTTGCCCGTTGTGGTCTGCACTGGTCTCCTCTCAGCTGCAGCTTAGTATTAGTATAGCGGGGGAGAAAAAAAAAGTGAAAAAAAGTCGATCGACGCGTCGATTTTCGGCCGCGACGCGTCGATTCGCAAATAATGCGTCGATTAACATCCCTAATCAGCATCCACTTTCATCTGGTCATTTCCTGTGAAACAACACAACCAACCAGAATCAGAAATGCTTAATATTGTCACACCTTAAAAATACATCACAGTAAGAAAAGGGTGAAATTCATGTGTCAGTGCTGCCTGATTATGGATTCCACTGGGAAAGATGGATGGAAATGGCATAGAGCGCTCGTTTTCACAGTTATTGTCCACGACATTGCAAGGGGCGCGAAGGCCAGCGGACCTTGGTCCTGCTCTTCGCGACCGAGCACCGCAGGCGCGAGTGGCCGCGAAGAGCGGGCAGCCGTGGTGTTATGAAGAGTTACGAAGCCGTGGTGAATGCAATCGTTCTATTTGCGCACGGTAAACGCAATGATAATTGGGTTTTGGTGCACCTCGTGCGGTCCAAGTGACTACAACAAAGCGCTCCCTACGTCCGGTTCAGCCAATCAAAAGCTTCAAAAATGAGTCCGGGGCGTGGTTATCCATCTTTCCCAGTGGGATCCATAATCACGCGTCAGTGCTCCTCGGACTTGCAGCAGTTCATTAGTGAAAAGTAATAAATTAAAAACATCGTCGCATAATAAAATCTAAAAATTAAATAAAAGGATACTTTGAAGGTGCCTTAATACTAGCCGCTAAAATAAAAAATCAAACCTCGGTTCGAAGTGGAGCGGTGAATTTGAGCAGCTGTACCCTATGTGAGTGAGTGAGTGAGTGTAAACTGTGCCTGTGAGTGAGTGGTGAGTGTGCCTGGCCTGCACAAAACAGCGCCCCTCCTTTAAGTGTGTGTGGCCACTCAAGGTATTGCCAGACTACGGACGGACGGACACAGCCAGCCAGCCAGCCACATACCCACGGATATACCTGTTCATTGGGAGCGCTTTCACCGCTCCAAAAAACATTACATTTGTGTGTCAGTAGCCTGTCTGTCCACTTTCATCTGGTCATTTCCTGTTCAATAACACAACCAACCAATCAGCATCCACTTTCATCTGGTCATTTCCTGTTCAATAACACAACCAACCAATCAGCATCCACTTTCATCTGGTCATTTCCTGTTCAATAACACAACCAACCAATCAGCATCCACTTTCATCTGGTCATTTCCTGTTCAACAACACAACCAACCAATCAGCATCCACTTTCATCTGGTCATTTCCTGTTCAACAACACAACCAACCAATCAGCATCCACTTTCATCTGGTCATTTCCTGTTCAACAACACAACCAACCAATCAGCATCCACTTTCATCTGGTCATTTCCTGTTCAACAACACAACCAACCAATCAGCATCCACTTTCATCTGGTCATTTCCTGTTCAATAACACAACCAACCAATGAACATGTAATCCAGGGGTCTTGGGGCCACTGGAGGTGGCTGAGGCTGGGCGCGCAGCAAACACATTAGTGCATGTGCACTCATTTGTTTTATTATTAAACTGTAGTTTCATACCAGTCTAACAACTACTACTCTATCTCCCCATCAAAGAAAAAAAAATCCAATCTTCTCAAATGTCTTTTTATTTTTTTAACACAAAATAAGATGAACAAGGACCCTGGTGTAAACAAGTTGTGTATAACTTTCCTCAGGTACATTCCTTCTTTGGTAGTAAATTTGTATGGAACATGTACTGTACTGTTAACTGTACTGTATTATTAACTGTTTTCTGTACAAAACTACTAATAAAACTCTCAATCAATCAACAAATAAATAAACAAACACAAAATAAGATCATCTCTCTGGTATTTGGCATAATCCTCAAACTGTCTCGGACGAGTGGATTTTTGCCCTGGGGTTTTTAGCGAGGGTTCTGTCAGCATCCCTGTGTTGGCTGATCTAAGTGAACGGGTGTATGTATCAGGACGTATCGGGACGCCGTCCCTCTATCTCTTCATTGGCCCTCACATATTAAAGGGACGGTTCACCCCTAAAATGACTTGTTTCTATTGATTACTTCATGAAAAAATATATTTTTTTGGGGGGGGGGATAAACTATCCCTTTGAAAAAATATATTTCAGAGTAAAAGCATGTTGTTATTACCGTCTGTTTTGAGAAGCTCCGCCTCTGCGATCTGTTGTTCCGTGGGCGTGGCTACTCTGGGGGCGGGGCTTTCCTGCTCCACCTGGGGGGGAGGGGCAGGAAGCTGGAACACACGGACACAACATCAGTCAGTAACCACCTCAACCTGAAAACATGGACACATGCTTCCTATGGAAATAAGCTTAGTCTTTTCTAGGATCTCCTTTTAGTAGACCTTGTACCAGTGAACTGTACCGTCATGAAACTGTACCTTTTTCCATGCAAACTTCTAATAAAGTCTTCAATCAATTGTATTTATCTACTGTATATTTTTGCACTGTTTATTTTATTTTTAATTACTTTTTTTTGTACTATATTTACCGCATAGTACTGTGTTCTATCTGTCTGTCATTCAATGTTATATGAGATACTTCAATGGTTTCCTATGGAAATAAGCTTAGCCTTTTCTAGGATCACCTTTTAGTAGACCTTGTACCAGTGAACTGTACTGTCATGAAACTGTACCTTTGTATATGCAAACTGACAATAAAGTCTTCAATCAATCAATCAATCAATCAATCAATCAATCAATCAACATGGACACAACATCATACTTTAACAGCCTGGACACCAGACCATCTGCCATTGTAAATTGCTAAAAAAATAATAATAACTAGAGGGTCGCGGCCCTTCGGGCCGCTCACATCTAGTTAAAAAAAAAAAAAAAGTAAAAAAAAAAGAAAAAAGAAAGTTAAAAAAAGAGGGAAAAAAAATGATAAAATAAATAAAAATAAAAAAGTTAAAAAAAAAAAAAAAAATTGGGGGGGGAACTATTGTGGCGGAACTATCCCCCCCCCAAGTGTGCGCGCTTCTCTCCTCTCTCTCCCTCTCCCTCTGGGGGAGTGTTGGAATGTTGCTGCTTCAAAGTCCGTTGACTGTGGACTGCCCTGTGTCCTGTGCCTATGCTCGAGTGTGGGAGTGTCTCAAAGTCCGTTGACTGTGGACTGCCCTGTGCCCTGTGCCTATGCTCGAGTGTGGGCGTGTCTCAAAGTCCGTTGACTGTGGACTGCCCTGTGCCCTGTGCCTATGCTCGAGTGTGGGCGTGTCTCAAAGTCCGTTGACTGTGGACTGCCCTGTGTCCTGTGTCCGTTGACTGTGGGCTGCCCTGTGTCCTGTGCCCTGTGCCAAAGTGGGCTGCGGCCTTAAGCCAATTGTAAATATAAGATTGCCCTCTGCAGATTTGGTCTGGCACCGTTCAGCTGTGATTGGATTTCACTCCCTCCGAAATAGTGAGGGTCCAATCAGGGACGCAGAATGCAAAAATGGGGCGGGTTTATCACCAGAGGCATTTTTGTTTTTATTATTGGCCCCTTGTAAATGCTGGTTCCACACAGAGACTGCAGACTGACAGCCAGGTGTATCTGAGTGTAAAGCTCTTATGGTTCATTCATAATAATAATTATAATGTGCTTTACAGTCTTACCAAACTCAAAGTGCCACAGGTTTAAAAACATTGCATAAAAACAGCAGTGTGGAGTAGAGGTCTTCACAGGTCCAAAAAAAACGAACCGAAATCGAAATGGACCGTCAAATTTCGTCCGATTCCGACCTGTTCCGAAAATAATAATCACATTACAAAACCAAACCCGAGTGGCCCCGTAACGGTCTCGTCCGATTCCGTCCCGTTCCGACTTTCTTTCTTTTTTTACAGACCGAAAACCGTAACATGTTGTCCCGAAATCCTTTTATTTCCGAGGTTCCGAGAGACCCGACCATTTAATCATTATTAAAATCCCCTTTCATGTACCGAGATCCCTCACTCACGGCAGCTGTGCGGCGTGCGCTGTTAACTGATTGACAGGCAGAAGAAGGCTGCCAAGGAATCTAATATTAACATCGAAACAAATGCCAGGGATAAAGGAATACTTTTAGGCTATTTTCTATCAACAGAGGTAAGTCATTTTCGGTTTGTTTGTCATGGTTTAACTTGTAGGCGAGTGCTTTCTCATCAGCCTGACAGGCGACAGCAGGAGTAGCTGCTACGCATCACGCACACGCATGCATTATGGACGCACCAAGCTCTTTTTTCCCCCACTGTAAATCTGATCCTAGAGCAGCATTATCATCTCACAGTTACACAGCCATACTTCATGTCGATGCCTCGCGGCTAATAACAAACCTGACTCTGATCCTAGGTCAGCCTAAACACAGCACAGCACACACGTTAAACACAACTCCAGTTCGTTCCGTATCCTGATCATAGCGCAGCAGCGCACGCCAGCGCACAGATTGATTGATTGATTGCTTGCTTTACAGTTTGCATAAAAAGCAGAAAGTACACACACGTCACACACACAGTACGGGTCCTATCGGGTCCTCTCGGGTTATACACATGATGATTACAGTTAGGGCTGTCACGATTAGGACGTTCTGGAGACGATTAATCGTCATACAAAATAATCTCGATTGACGAATATATCGTCTTTTTTTCTCCTTCATTTTATGCTACTATGATAGTAGGCTATGAGCTTTACTCATACTGTACACCTTGATTTTGAACATCAGTTCAGTGGTGTAATTTGTAAAGTAACTATTAAGTACATTTACGTGCAAACTTTAGCCCTATTATACAGTGGCTATTTGAAAATAGCCGATCTACAAGCTCACAACGCGTCGTGAGTCCTCTGGTAATTTCGGGGTCAGGGCCCCCGTGAAGACCTCTAGTGTGGAGTTGTGTGGTGTAGTTATTATCATTATTATAATTATCATAATTACCTTAGACAGACCACTGCTGAATATTACAGGTAATAATTATTATAATATTAGAGGTAATAATTATTATAATATTACAGGTAATAATTATTATAATATTAGAGGTAATAAATACCTTAGGCAGACCACTGCTGAATATTACAGGTAATAATTATTATAATATTAGAGGTAATAATTATTATAATATTAGAGGTAATAATTATTATAATATTAGAGGTAATAATTACCTTAGGCAGACCACTGCTGAATATTACAGGTAATAATTATTATAATATCAGAGGTAATAAATACCTTAGGCAGACCACTGCTGAATATTACAGGTAATAATTATTATAATATTAGAGGTAATAATTATTATAATATTAGAGGTAATAAATACCTTAGACAGACCACTGCTGAATATTACGGGTAATAATTATTATAATATTAGAGGTAATAATTACCTTAGACAGACCACTGCTGAATATTACAGGTAATAATTATTATAACTAGCCTACAGCCCCCTGCGGGGGCCTGGCCCCTTTGTGTGTGTGCCTGTTAGTCCCCCTTGGTGTGAAGCAGACAGACTGTGATTTTGCTCTCTCTGGAACTGCCCCCGGACTGGGAGTGTGCTGCTTGGTGACGCCCATTTGTGATGTAATTCGCATCACAGGACAAAGCCGCCTACAGGCCAAAATTTGGGAAAATATTTTAAACATTTGGGGATTATGAGAAGTAGAGACACATCTGAAGGTGATAAAGTTGATGTTGGGCAAGGTACATGCGTTATTGATTTTTGTATTATGTTTTTTAGACAATTGAGCAACTGCTGAACGTGGAGTTACAGATGGAAACACACACACACACACACAGGGCGATTCTAATTAAGGTTGTGGGATATTAGAGGTAATAAATACCTTTGACAGACCACTGGTGAATATTACAGGTAAGGTGTGAGGGACAGCCAGGCTCTCATCGTCAGTAGAAACTTCAAAGGCAGTTTCCAGACACTGTACGGCCACTGGAATGACATCACATGACTTTAATACAGATCACATGACTCTTCAATATAGATCACATGACTTCAATACAGGTCACATGACTTTATAATACCGCAAACATGTTTACATAGCAGATACATAGTTTATAATACAACCGTGGACAGGTGATGAGAATTAGTACTTATGCTAAAATCACTTAAATCAATGCATCTGGTTCGTCCAATGTGATTGTGATGTCCATATCAAATAAATAAAACATAACATAACACAACCTCTGTGTTTGCATAATGAGCTAAATGTTGCCAAAAAAGCCTCTGCCAAATGGTGTCAGTGTGCTTTGAACCACCGAGACAAGTTATTCACAGCTCACCTTCTAGACTCTCCTGGGCGTCTGAACTCAGTTTCCCAGAATGCAGCTGGTCGTGGAGGAACTGGATGATGGAGACGGCCAGCCTCTTTGTGTCGTGTTGCGTTGTCATGGCGACGAAGGAGGAGAGGAGGAGGATGGTACCTCTGTGTGTGTGAGGAGGGAGACCCTGTACACACACACACACACACACACACACACACACACACACACACACACACACACACACACACACACACACACACACACACACACACACACACACACACACACACACACACACACACACACACACAGACGTCAGTGATTCTCAAGGATGGGCGAACCTGTCAGCAGGGAGTGTTGGACGGGAGGAGTAGGACTTGTTAGGGAAAGTTAAGCCTATTGCTAGACCAATCTGGGAACTAAATCTAAATCACTAGTTTTCTTCACAAATGTGTTCATAAATGTGTCTGTCTACTATCACCTCTGAACTTTGTCAAACCCAACTCCCTTGACATACTTTGTGGGAGCCAATCAAAGTTGGGGGTATCGGGATACCCAGGGCCTGGGATTAAAGGGGGAAATATAAAAAATGGCCAATATGAACGAACGTATGAGGTGTGTGATTAGGGTAGGGGCAGGTGGCAGGTGAGTCAGCGTTGTCACAATGCTGACTGTCACACAAAAGTAGCAAAAAATGCCGATCTATCTACAAGCTCACTGTGTGCCACGATGCGACGCGGTGTGAGCTTGTAGATCAGCCTATTGTTGCTACTTTTGTTGCTACTTTTGAAAATGTGACAGTGTCCGTGTGTGTGGGGGGTGCAGGTTTAATAAATATTAGTTTGAAAATGCACTAGAGGACACATTTCATGTCATTATCAGTGATGTTAATAGGTTTTTAATGTAATGAGTCCCGGGACCCAAGAGGGGTCTTTCGGATGAGTCCCAGGGATATTTTATGGGTCCCACAAAAATTCAACGCGTCATGTCATTTTTGACAAAGTGCAGCATTTAACTTGAATTGGTTATTATATGGTTATGTTCATGTTACGTAGAAATGTGTATGAAAGAAATTAACCACAATTCCAAATCTTACAATTTGGAATTGTAAGATTATTTTATCGAAAAATAAAAACATATATTTTCTTTATTTTTCAAAAGTTTTTCCCCCAAAAAAGGTTTTAATCGTTCAAAACGTTATAAGCGTTAATGTTTTCCATATGTGAGAGGACCGTGTGTGTGTGTGTGTGTGTGTGTGTGTGTGTGTGTGTGTGTGTCGGAGACGAGTGCATGCCTGTGTTGTGCATTAACATGCATGCGGCGCTAGTCAGGTCCGCGGACTACTGATTGAGAAACACTGCTGGAACGGGCTGATGCGAGCGTCATAGCAGTGCGCGAATGCGCATTGACTTGCCTGACTGTATCAACTCTATGGACTGGATGCTTTTGTTTACCTCCTGCCTCTGCATGCATGCTTGACACGAAAAGCTCGCTTGTTAATGGCAGCGTCGCCGTCGTGTGCGATGATCGCAAAATACACGTTAATGCGACACCACCGTGGACGCGGTCGGGGAGAGAGCGAGGCAGACACTGCTCCACATTTAATACACTAACACTAGCCTTAGCTACACTAGCCTGGGGTGCGCTAGCCTGAGCGCCCCCACTACGTTCCATGGACTCTGTAAAACTCCGCTTCTAGTCTCTAAAGAACAGACTCCATGCTAACGCAAGGAAGAGCAATTATTTATTATAAATATTATCAGGGCTTTGATGCAAGTTCTGATGGGTGCAGCTGCATAAAGTGTTGCTTGCTTGTTGTGTCGCTGCAGTGTAGAGACTAGGCCTGGGGCGGTATCGACATTTTGTTACCGCGATTACCGTCTTCCCATTTACCGCCGGTACTGCGGTAATTACCGCACCCCCGTATCTATTAATTAAGGTTCGGCGATAAGCCAAAATATTGCAATCATCTTCCCAAAAGTCGCCTCTCCACAGCCTGACTGCCCGAGTTATACTTCTCCGTACAGCACAGCGGGTATGGCTTTGAAAGGAGCAGATCTACAAGCTCACAACACATCGCATCCGCGACGCGTTCTGAGCTTTTAGATCTGCACTGTCGGGTTACCATAGTAACGTAGGCTAGCTACTTAGCTTTTCAGACACAAACAGCTGTGTGAACAAACCAGAAGAGGACGGGTAGTCAGATCGTGTACAGTGATTCTGTAAACTCACGTCACGTCTCAACTCTCAAATCGCAGTGATTGAGTGCTGCTATATACAGGTTTTAGTTACAAGACTTGACAGAAAAGGTTATAAAATCTCCGACGCGCCGACAGACGGGGCAAAACGTGCGACGCGATGGAAAAAGTAAAATAGTTTCATTTTCGCTTTTAGTCCACGCGGCCCGCGCTCCGCCAGTAATCCGTATGAATAAAAAAAGATATGCCACAACACAAGGTATGTATTAACATCCTTGTGTCGTGTGGATTACAGAGAAAGTTTACGCTGTACTCCTCTACGCAGGCAGCTGCTGCTGCCCTGTAGGTCTGACTGTCTGTGTCTCTGAGAGTGAGAGTGACGTATGTGGCTTCCAAACTGTGGTACACGGCCCAGAGCAGAGCGGCATGGAGCGCATGCGGTCCTCGCTTCTCCCCTGTTTTAAAACTCGCTGGTTTTCCAATAAAAAATATACTTTTTTTTGTCTTTTTTTACCGCGGTAAGCACACTGACACCGCGGTAGACCTCGGTTTACCGCGGTACGGCGGTACGGCGGTTACCGTGTCCAACCCTAGTAGAGACGTCATATTTCAGCGCTGTGCCTTGCACACGTTCTGTGGGGGAACCCTTTTCGGTGTATCACCAAACATGCTGTGCCACTATGGTCAGAGAGCGGCCCGGTGCTACGCTAAAACTCAGGCACCCATTGAATTCTGTGACCATCTACGGTCGCCCAAAATGGCATCGGTGGACGATAGAACGCACTGTCGTTAGTTCTATCGTCTGTTTTAAGACCTTCTACGCGGATTTCATTTGTGTTAACATAGCATTAAGTAGCATGCCTTCACCCATGAACAATGGTGGCGTCTGGACTTTTTAAAATATATTTTTTTCGCGACGTGGTAAATTATTTTAACGTGGATGCGTCCATGGGACCCAAGGACACTGACGTGAATGCGTCTTTAGGCAACGTGAATGCGTCAGAGACGCGTGACGCGCACGTATTGACGTCACTGCATTATGTGCAAATATAAAGTGACAAAATAATCCCACAAATGTAATTAACATCACCAGCTATTGAAGGTGGTGACATCACTCACATGAATCACTGACTGGTTAGCAAGCATGATGTAAGCACAGCCACACACACACACACACACACACACACACACACACACACACACACACACACACACACACACACACACACACACACACACACACACACACAGTCTCTCTCTCTCTCCCACACACACACACACACACACACACACACATACACACACACACACACACACACACACACACACACACAGTCATAAGACTCATAACTGGGGGAAATAATCTGATCGGGATACCAATGTCATCCAATCAGGAAAGAGAAATCCTACAGATTTATATGAGATACTTTAATGGTTTCCTGTGGAAATAAGCTTAGTCTTTTCTAGGATCTCCTTTTAGTAGACCTTGTACCAGTTTACTGTACCGTCATGAAACTGTACCTTTTCCTATGCAAACTGACAATAAAGTCTTCAATCAATCAATCAATCAATCAATCAATCACAGACTACAGAATAAACTTGTGAAACAGGAAGTAATGAAACAACATCATGCACTGATAAATGGCTTCTGATTTTTCATTGGATGAATAATAGTAGTCGGTCCCTAGCTGTGGTAATTAGTGGTCCGGGGACCCCCAGGGGTCCTTGAGGGGGGGTTCCCAGCAAAACGTGTAAATACATCATAATAACAATCATTTTAACCACTGTATCCATATTCAATACACTGGCTGTTCATAAATAGATGTACAAGCTCACAGGGTGTCAATTCGTGCTGCACTATCTGCTATTATTGAATATCTTTGAAAAAATCTTGAAAGTATTCGAAATCCTTTGAATAATTATGTGTGTTGCTCTGTTCTGGGGGGGTCCCTTCCTGGCACACAGATGGGGGTCCGCGGCCCCCCATCTGAAACATGGCATGAAACAGTTTGAGATCTAACTGGCTTAAAAGTGAAACAAATCCAGTTATTCCAGCACTATGGAACATTCTAGCAACATAACAGCTTAATGCTGTATTAATGTTATTGTTATAAATACAGACACACTTCATTTAATCACCTCTCCATATGAATAAGACCTCTAAAACAACATAAATGTCACTTTTATCACTTTATATAAAACATAATGTCTTATCAAAGTAGAGTCTGGAGGAGGCGAACTTGACTCATTCCCACTCCAGGCTAAAGGCTAAGCTAAGCTAAGCTAAAGTTAGCCGCTGCTGCCCATTGCCAACAAAGGGCTTCAGTTAGCATCCTGCTAGCCGGTGGCTAGCTGTGTAGCTAACACCCCATGCCCTCTCTGCCCATGGATGTTAGTTAGTTAATAAGTCATTTATTAATTAGTTCTCGTATTAATTAGTGTCTTTAGGGAACAGAAGACAGAATGTAAACACAGTAAACATCATAAACACACAGTTTGATCCTACCAGCAGCTGTTCTCTGAGCTGTTAGCCTGTTAGCCTGCTGTTCCTGCAGCTTCTCTGTGGTGAACTCAACGTAGTGCCACAAGGATGCGGCAGTGACGTCATCACCAAGCGTCACGTACATGGCATGCGCTGTTTCTCAACAGGTGGTCCGTGGAACACTAGTGGTCCATCCATCCGGATGGATGGATGGATGGAAGATAGATAGACATGACATTCATGTCATCATTATGACCTTCAAATAACGTGATAAGATAAGAATTATGATACATAATTCATGGTTTGTGTATGAGGCACATATGACCATATAATATATACCAGTAAGACTCCCTAATCGGGAGATAAGCGACCGTAGGTCACTTATCTCCACAAATAGGGCAAAAATTAGTTTTTCCAAAATCTTCCTGATCCATGTTGATGACATGAGTGTAGACATACTGTGTAGTGATTTTCGTGATTTTAGGGCAAAATCTGTAGGAGCAGTGTCCAAAAATGTCTTTTTAAAAATCGGCCTGGAGGTGGCGCTATATGGGACAGATTCATGTTGATGGGATCAGTGTAGACATACTGTGTACCGATTTGCGTGATTTTAGGGCAAACATTTTAGGAGCAGTGTCCAAAAATGTGTTTTGCAAGAATTGGCCTCATGGTGGCGCTAGAAGAGGGCCATGTGAGAAATGAGGGGTGGGGTCTCCGCGCCGCCAAGGCGGACGAATAGGTACCGGCCCCGGCTGTCCCGGTCGCTCCTAGCCGGAGTTACGGCATTTTATGTGAGCTGCAGTGTAGGGGGTCCTCCACTGGGGGCGCCACCACTTTTGCATCCGTTCTGGAGCACCAGGAGTCGGTGGTCCCCGGGAAGTCCCCGTGAGCAGCCCCGTTGGGTGGTCATTTGGTCAGTTTAGCACATTTGGTCATTTTTTACATCTGGGGGTCCCCCAGGGACCTGGGGGTCCCTGGAGCTCCGGGGGTCCTTGGAGGTTGTAGTTTGGCAGGTAAGGAGTGTGTGTGCCAAATTTGGCATGGATGGGGGCAACGGTTGCGGAGATATGAGCAGGGCAAGAGTGTGACGTGTGACGTGTGACTGACGGACTGACTGACTGACGGACTGACGCACAGACAGCCCGTGGAGGTTTTGGTAGTAAATGCGACCTACGGTCGCAATGATATGAACTGAACTTACAGTATAGAGACCACATTTTGGTCGGATACTGTAGGTTCAGGCTAAACTGATTACAGGTCATAGTAACTTTGGTTGCCCTGACTACGAAATCATGATATACTGTATGTCACTAGTGGTGGAAAATTACCAACACTACGTGTCACTTTCTTCCTGTTACTTCCTTGTTATGATCTGGGAACAAATGAATGAGTCCCACGAGTCTTACTGTCATAAACTGTACTCTTTATATACTGTTCTCCTCCATCTTGGAGGAGAGAGAGAATTATCAAGCTGCCCCTATGGTACGCTCACTGTTTGTCTCCTTGTCTGACCCTCTCTAAATACAGCAATCTAAAAGATATAGTCCTTTGGTCTCTGTGTTTTATTTTAACTATGGATTTATAGATCCATAATTATCTTTAATAATTTATCTAATATAACGTTTCAACTTTTTATTTTAATGTAATAGTTATGTTGATTCCTGAACACGTGGTGTAGGCTGTAGGGTCGGGACCATAGAGTATATATAGTGCATCTCTCCATTCTGACATGTCCCGATCCCTATTACCTTAAAGGGGAACACCACCCATTTTCAATATTGAACTATGTCATTAATATAGCCTACCTTAGCCCCTTTTCGACTGCAGTTTTAGCACCACACCACACCACACCACACCACACCACACCGCACCACATAAAAATATCTACATTTTCCATTACACAAAAGTACCCCTATCGATAAGAAACAAATTGACCCTTTTAACTGTGATTATAATACAATATGAATTTGTATTACAACTATCCTAATTATAATGCACTATAATTGATTATAACTGTGATTATAATACATTATAAATAATTAATGTATTACTATGATAATTATAATACACTATAATTTATAGTATAATATAATAGTGGTTATAACACAATAGAATCTATTATCATGTATTACAACTATATCCTGGTGGTCCAAATGAAAAGTCAGTGAGTGATCAGTCATTATGAAGTGTTTGGCCCTGTTTGGCCTAGCTCAGACCTACTCTAGAGTGGATACTTTTTAGTACCACGTTTAGTACCACTTTCACACCACTCTACCCAGGTCCTTGTAGTGGAAAACCTGGCACAAGTGGGCGGTGTGGTGTGGAGTGGTGTGGAGTTGGGCCTGTGGAAAAGGGGCTAGAGGAGTTGTGTGGAAATAGAAAAAAAGGTTCCCCCTCTTCTGCGTTGCCTAGAACTGGAGGATTGATTTGGGGTTTTGTATTGTAAAGTACAACTTGATGACATCACACATACTTTACAATACAAACCCCAAAATCAATCCTCCAGTTCCAGGCAACACAGAAGGGGGGGAACCTTTTTTTTATTTCCACACAACTCCTCTAAGGTATATTAACTCATTCCCTGCCAGGCCCGATAGTCCCGAGATTATTCCAATGTCTTTCCCCGCCAGGCCCGATAGTCCCGAGAATTAAAAAAAAAAAAAAAAAAAAAAAAAAAATCAATTTTTTTTTTGACCCCCAAAAATGGAGTAGGCATGATAGCAATCGCGAAATTGCATGTTTAACCCCCATAGCAACCCCATCTTTCAAGCATGGCAGCCATTTTGGCAGCCATCTTTGTTAAACATAGTGGCTGTTATCTCATGAATGCCTGAACGGATTTCCATTCGGATTTTTTTGTTTGAAAGCTGTGAGCAATGTGAACACACGTGGTGCATTATCTAGGCATGGGTGTGCATGATCCGTGCACACCCAATTACATGGAAGTCTATGGAGACGAATGGCAGGTGGGAGTACGGAGGTATGTTAAAATGGCGGACATATTTCAATATTGAAAATGGGTGGTATTCCCCTTTAACCTCTACGGAAGTGTTGCCACTCCGACAATAAGAAGTCACTGTCGGAGTGGCGACAAGTCGGAATGGAGAGAGCCCCCCATACCCGGGTCCCTAGACCAGGGGTTTTCAAAGTGGGTAACGGGGCACCCTGGGGAGCCGTGGCGGCATTCCAGGGGTGTCGCGAGATCATTTGATAATTTATTTGGACACTAGCCTATTTAAAATTTAGTGTAATTTTAAACTTAAAGGGATATTCCACTTTCAAAAAACTTTTTGTCATTGTATGGTCTAATCAGGCTTGTATGAACACCCTGAACAGTTTTTAATTTTCTTCATTCAGTATTTAGTTATTTGATGTAAATGTTATCTGGCCCTCCAGGCTCAGGGTCTCTCCCCACACACACTCATTGTAACTTAAAACTCCATTTTAACCATGATAGATTAATTAAAAACACCCATTATTTTTTCTGGTGACTCATACTACCCTCCTAATACGTGAGCAGGCTGTGATAACGTTTTTCATGTATTTTTAATAATTTTTTTGGGAAAATGGAAAAAATTGAATACAATAAAAATATACCAGTAAGACTCCCTAATCAGGAGATAAGCGACCGTAGGTCACTTATCTCCACAAATAGGGCAAAAATTAGTTTTTCCAAAATCTTCCTGATCCATGTTGATGACATGAGTGTAGACATACTGTGTAGTGATTTTCGTGATTTTAGGGCAAAATCTGTAGGAGCAGTGTCCAAAAATTTCTTTTTAAAAATCGGCCTGGAGGTGGCGCTATATGGGACAGATTCATGTCGATGGGATCAGTGTAGACATACTGTGTACCGATTTGCGTGATTTTAGGGCAAACATTTTAGGAGCAGTGTCCAAAAATGTGTTTTGCAAGAATCGGCCTCATGGTGGCGCTAGAAGAGGGCCATGTGAGAAATGAGGGGTGGGGTCTCCGCGCCGCCAAGGCGGACGAATAGGTACCGGCCCCGGCTGTCCCGGTCGCTCCTAGCCGGAGTTACGGCATTTTATGTGAGCTGCAGTGTAGGGGGTCCTCCACTGGGGGCGCCACCACTTTTGCATCCGTTCTGGAGCACCAGGAGTCGGTGGTCCCCGGGAAGTCCCCGTGAGCAGCCCCGTTGGGTGGTCATTTGGTCAGTTTAGCACATTTGGTCATTTTTTACATCTGGGGGTCCCCCAGGGACCTGGGGGTCCCTGGAGCTCCGGGGGTCCTTGGAGGTTGTAGTTTGGCAGGTAAGGAGTGTGTGTGCAAAATTTGGCATGGATGGGGGCAACGGTTGCGGAGATATGAGCAGGGCAAGAGTGTGACGTGTGACGTGTGACTGACGGACTGACTGACTGACGGACTGACGCACGGACAGCCCGTGGAGGTTTTGGTAGTAAATGCGACCTACGGTCGCAATAAAAAATAAATGAAAAAAGTTATTGAAAAAACACGGTCTGCTCACGTATTAGGAGGGTAGTATGAGTCACCAGAAAAATAATGGGTGTTTTTAATGAATCTATCATGGTTAAAATGGAGTTTGAAGTTACAATGGGTGTGTATGTGGAGAGGGCCTGGGCGTGTTGGGCCTGGTAACATTTACATCAAATATCTAAATACTGAATGAAGAAAATTAAAAACTGTTCAGGGTGTTCATACAAGCCTGATTAGACCATACAATGACCAAAAGTTTTTTGAAAGTGGAATATCCCTTTAACTTTAAACTAAGTACAAAGTTAGTACAGAGTTCTAACCGAAATGGCTATTATCTCAATGTTTTCCTCGCATCATAACCACTAAATTATCGTCACTGTCAGTGTCAGGCACACAACGCCGACAGAGTTGTGTGCTTGTAGATCTGCTGTTTTCACCAGTTTAGTAAATTTTTTAGATGATAAATACAAAACTGACGGTTTTGGACATACAAGGTTTTCCACGACGATATGCTATAAATATATGGGAGTGAAAATTGTAGGGGTGCCTCGGATGAAGAAGAAAAAAATAGACTATGGGGTGCCCTCACTGCCCTGAGAAAAAAAGTTTGGGAACCCCTGCCATATAGATGACAGTGAAGTGTCAATCTAAGGACTTTCAAAACCTTTTTAAAGCCTTAATATTAAAGGTGATACACCATGAAATTTCACTTTTCCTATTTTAAAACCTTTTTTGGGGGTCCCACTAGCACCTTCTATCTTCACAAAGTCCCATTTCTGACCGTTGTGTCTTTCTCTGGTTTTGGGATTGGAAGGTGGAGGTTAAAAGCATCCCACAGGTTCTCAAAACAGGCTGTCCAGATTTGCTGCCGTCGCTGACGTCAGCGACGGCCGTTTTTTGAAGATCTTTTAATTTTATTTTTTTTATTTTTTTCAAAAAAAAAATTTTTTTTTGGGGGGGGGGGGGGGGGGGGGGTGGCGCAGTTCAGGCCAAAGGTGGTACTGCAGCTGAAAATGCTCTGAGAGCCGTTCAAAAATGAGAGAGGCTCTCTATTCAGGAGTGGTAATTTAGCCTCAAACCTTTTGAAAAACGTTTTTGGGACATAAACAATATGACATAAATACTTTTTAAACGCATGGTGTTTCACCTTTAAAAAGAAAAAGTAAGAGAAAGGAAAAGACCATTCCTCATTCAAAAGTCATCAAAACACTTTACAATACAATAAGCTACTTTACTACCAGTAAGACTCCCTAATGTTGCCTGGCTCCAGACCAGCCCATGTCATCATGTTGATGACATGACTGTAGAGATACTGAGTGAGTCGCTAACCCTCCGGTCGAAATGATGGTCGTTGGAAAGAGCGCGATTTTGCTGACCTCATCAGCTTCAGTAGGCTATCTGTCAGAGATCATTTTGTCCTCACAAGTATAGGACTTTAGAACACATTCAGTTCTGACATGTGATGCCTCTACAGTATGATAGCTGATAGCCTACTGTCAACCAGTCAGTCAGTCAGTCAGTCAGTCAGTCAGTCAGTCAGTCAGTCAGCCAGCCAGTCAGTCAGTCAACCAGTCAGTCAGCCAGCCAGTCAGCCAGCCAGTCAGTCAGTCAGTCAGTCAGTCAGTCAGTCAGTCAGCCAGCCAGTCAGTCAGTCAGTCAGTCAGCCAGCCAGTCAGTCAGTCAACCAGTCAGTCAGCCAGCCAGTCAGCCAGCCAGTCAGTCAGTCAGTCAGTCAGTCAGTCAGTCAGTCAGTCAGCCAGCCAGCCAGTCAGTCAGTCAGTCAGTCAGCCAGCCAGTCAGTCAGTCAACCAGTCAGTCAGTCAGTCAGTCAGTCAACCAGTCAGTCAGTCAGTCAGTCAGTCAGTCAGTCAGTCAGTCAGTCAGTCAGTCAGTCAGCCTGTCAGCCAGTCAGTCAGTCAGCCAGCCAGCCAGCCAGTCAGTCAGTCAGTCTCTCAGTTAACCGTAACGCCCTGCAGTCAACAGGAAATTGCTGCATCAGTCCGCGTACCACTTCCTTCACAGTACCATCCTCCTCCTCACCACAAGTAGGAGGTGCTCTGTCTCTCTGTGTCTCTGTTAAAACTATGACATTACTGTCAGTCGGTCCGTTGGTCCGGTCCGTCAGTCCGTCGGGCAGTCGGTCAGTTTGTCGGTCAGTCTTTGAGCAACAACCCAGGATGGAGTTGACATGGATCTGCCTTCTAGTCTGTGAGTACAATATAAACACTATTAGTTCTACTTACTATGACTCTGTTATCAATATAAACACTATTAGTTCTACTTACTATGACTGTTATCAATATAAACACTATTAGTTCTACTTACTATGACTCTGTTATCAATATAAACACTATTAGTTCTACTTACTATGACTCTGTTATCAATATAAACACTATTAGTTCTACTTACTATGACTCTGTTATCAATATAAACACTATTAGTTCTACTTACTATGACTCTGTTATCAATATAAACACTATTAGTTCTACTTACTATGACTCTGTTATCAATATAAACACTATTAGTTCTACTTGCTATGACTCTGTTATCAATATAAACACTATTAGTTCTACTTACTATGACTCTGTTATCAATATAAACACTATTAGTTCTACTTACTATGACTCTGTATCAATATAAACACTATTAGTTCTACTTACTATGACTCTGTTATCAATATAAACACTATTAGTTCTACTTACTATGACTCTGTTATCAATATAAACACTATTAGTTCTACTTACTATGACTCTGTTATCAATATAAACACTATTAGTTCTACTTGCTATGACTCTGTTATCAATATAAACACTATTAGTTCTACTTACTTTGACTCTGTTATCAATATAAACACTATTAGTTCTACTTACTATGACTCTGTTATCAATATAAACACTATTAGTTCTACTTACTATGACTCTGTTATCAATATAAACACTATTAGTTCTACTTACTATGACTCTGTTATCAATATAAACACTATTAGTTCTACTTACTATGACTCTGTTATCAATATAAACACTATTAGTTCTACTTACTATGACTCTGCTATCAATATAAACACTATTAGTGTAATTAGTGTGAGTCTGTCAGAATGAGGCCTAATTAAGGTTCAAGGTCTGTCCATACTGTCTCTGATCACCAGAAAGGTCTGGTTCAACTACAAAACGACATCTCTCGCAATTTCTGAAAAGCATTACCCAGAATTAGAGCTGCACGTTGGGTGGTCACTGGTCAGAGACAGTATGAACAGGCCTTAACACACTCATGTAGTATGGAGACAATGAGTGGGGGATTAATCAATCAATTTAATCAATCAAAGTCAGTCTCAAGAATATAGTTTGATAAAAGGCAGGTGTTAAATTGTACTTTCATTTGAGAGCTGAATATGGAGTAGTTTTACCTGAAACATCTGATCAAC
>NC_137810.1:2547957-2688148 GCF_963921795.1 Nannobrachium achirus | reverse complement strand
AATATCACCAACAACATGATCTTTCTTCTCTCTCTCTCCTTCTCAGTGTTTCTCAGACTCAGTCCTGACAGAACACAGTTCATTTCATTAGAGTCTGTCTTTCTGAGCTGTGAGGACAGACAGTCTGACTCTACTGTGTGGACAGTGAAGAGGACCGAAATCAAAAACATCACCTCACAGTGTGATGATGATGGTGTGCGTTATTGGGGGAAGATGAAGTCCACAGGATGTCTCATCAGGTCCATGTATCCCCCTGACTCTGGTGTTTACTGGTGTGAGTCTTCAGAGGGAAAGAGTAACTCTGTTGACATCACTGTGACTAGTACGTTCAGCACATCACCTACTGTATTTTTATTTTGTGTGTGTGTGTGTGTGTGTGTGTGTGTGTGTGTGTGTGTGTGTGTGTGTGTGTGTGTGTGTGTGTGTGTGTGTGTCCATTCAGTTGTCTGTTAAAGAGTATTTCATGATAAAACCCCATGATGTTGGAACTGTCATTTAAGTGATGTAATCTCAGTCTATTGTTATTTATCATTGTTGTTCAGATGGTGTGATCCTGGGGATGCCTGCACTTCCTGTGATGGAAGGAAGTGATGTCACTCTGAGCTGCCTGTACAGAGGCTGGTTTAACCAATACTCTGACCGTCCAGCTAACTTCTATAAAGATGGCGTCCTCATCAGGTCTGAGTCTACAGGACAGATGACCATCCACAGTGTCTCCAAGTCTGATGAAGGACTCTATAAGTGTAACATCTCTGGTCTTGGAGAGTCTCCAGAGAGCAGGATGCATGTGAGAGGTGAGATCATACCGTATATTTACTAATAATCACCCAGGGGCAAATACCATTTGGGTCTCCAAATACCCACCGGGGGTCTGACACCGCTTTACGTATGGTCTTCCATTCAAGTAGCCGCCCAGAACATAATTATGTAACACCCGGGATGTGAACCCGAGTATCCCGCGTGAAAGCTTAACCACTAGAGATACTAGTAAGACGCCTCAGGGCGAATTCTTGGCTATCTGGCTAGTGATGTATATCGGACCAGTTACAAGTTGGCAGAACAATATGGGCATTACCAAATATGGGCATTCCCAGATATGAGATTAAAAAGAATAGAGGTCCGCACAACAGATCAATGCTCCACAGTGTTTATTTAAAACATAAAGTTAGACGACGTTTCGGCCATCAGCTGGCCTTCATCAGGTGGAAATCATTAGTCACTGTCTTCCTTTTATAGGATAGTGAGTCACATGACACATCACATGACCATAATAGTTTTCAAGTTACCATATAGTGAATACAAAAATATATAGAAAAGATACCATGGAAACCACCACATTATATTTTTAGGATATTTTTAGAACAGCATTTTACAATTATTTTTAAAGTATTTTTTTTAAAAGTTACAAGTTTTACAAGTTTTTAAAACGATTTTTGAATTATTAAAGATTAAAATCAGTTGTGTACTTAGGGCTTAGGGCCAAGTAGTTCAGTTCAACGGTGTATTCAGTGAAATATACAATGTATGTAGAGACATACTGAACAAGTATCAAAGGGGTTCAAAGAGATATACTCAGGCCAGGGACAATAGAGGGTGACAATCCATAATGTGTGTTTGAGGTGTCCATAGGGTCGTCTGATGATGGAACAGTATGGCCATTACAGCAAACAAGAGAAAACATACAATGAGTGAAGACAATAAGGTGTCCTTTTGTGGGTTTCAAAGGAAGGCTGACAGTTCATAATCCTCGTTTAGACCATCAGGCTGCAGGGTACGCAGGGTTTAAATCCAAAAGGCCTCACATCTATTAAAGGACCTACAACATGAATTTTCACTTTTTCTATTTTAAAACCTTTTTTTGGGGTCCCACTAGCACCTTCTATCCTCACAAAGTCCTATTTCTGACCATTGTGTCTTTCTCTATTTTTGGGAAGGCAGAGTTGAAAAGCTTTCCACGGGTTCTCAGAACAGTGCTGTTCTGAGACTTTAAGGAGGTTGTGTATATCTCCTCCTCTTTGGGGAAGTATGACCCTCTCTATACCCACATACCTCAGTTGGGTTTGTTCTTTTAACCATTCCCAGACATGTCCTTAATATTGATGACATCGGGATCTCCATATACAGTATGGGCATAGAACGGACAATGACATAATTCATTTGCAAGTGTGATCATGTCAGAACATGTCCATAGGCATTCCCAGATATGCCCTTATTAATTAAAGGACATCTTTGTTTTTTACAACAAGGGTTCATATTTTAGATTGTAATTAGAGAAAAGAAAAAGTGAGTGTTAAAATAATGTTTTCATTTGCTTCGTTCTATTGTTTTATCGTGTTTACCATGCTAAAATGTGGGGCATGCGTACGCATGGGGGCATGCGTACAAGTGGCTAAATATGTATTTTTTAGACACAATAAGCCAGCAGTTTCTTTATTGCTATTTACAGTAACACTTCTAGCCCCCATAAGTCACATCCAACCATGAAAGGTTGCGTTGTATCTTGGGAATGGGCTTATTCTGTGTAAAATGACATATTTAGCCACTTGTACGCATGCCCCAACCACTGAAATAAGAATCTCTAAAACAATAGAAAGAAGTAAATGAAAATAATTTTAACACTCATCTTTCATCTTACTACTAGTAAGACACCTCAGGGTGATTTATGAAATCAGAAATCTCCATGTATGGACATAAAAGGTCCAGTGATCACGGTCCTGTGATCACTGTGATCAACTTTCGCTTTGCCATGCAATCAACTTCAGAGCAGTGATGTGGCACAGAGTGACAGTGAGTCACAGTGATGTGGTACAGAATGACTCATATATGGGCATAAAAGGGATGTCACGTGACATCACTTCCTGTACTGACAGTCAGACAAGCTACGAGATTCCTCAAGGTATTCCTCAGACCTTCGGTCGCAATAAATGCGAGAAATCTCTGTGAGCGTGCGTGCGTGCGTGCGTGCGTGTGTACGTGCGTGCGTGCGTGCGTTGATGTAATCCGTGTATCTCGAGAACCGTTTGTCCCACCGGCACGCGCGTTCCCTGGCGCGGAGCGGAGCGCGGAGTGCCTTGCCCGGCCTCGACCCGACATGATGCACGGTTTTCCCGAACCGGCGCAAAATGTTCGGAATCACCGTATGCAGAGCTGATTGTTGACATCAGGCTGTTTCGGAGGAAACCGGCGCAAGGCAAGCGCTGACTCATTGTGACATCACTTCATAAAAGACTCTGACATCACGTACGCCACATGAGTCAACAAAAAATGCCATGGTTATATATTGAATGTCATCAGTATGACGTGTTCTGATGTCACAGATCTAGCTGCTGACATCTGCGTATTCTGCTTAAAGAAGAAACAAACAAAAAGCGACAGTTATATTCATATATGGGCATAAAAGGACACATACAGACAGATACAGAGATCTCCATATAAGGGCATAAAAGGGAAACAGACAAACAAATACAGAGATCTCCATATATGATATCTCCATATATGGTCATAAAGGGACAAAGGCAAACATATGGTCAAAACGGGTCTTATGACACATACAGATACAGAGATCTCTATATGGGCATAAAATGGACACAGATAGACAGATATCTCCATATGGGCATTCTGACATCACTTCTGCTGACTCATTCTGACATCACTCCTGTACTTTGCACTCTACAGAGATCGCTTAACAACCGGAGGGGCATCATTTCCCACGGGTGGCAAAGCAAGCAGGCTGCGTATTATTGCTCAAGATGAAGACAGACAGATACAGAGATCTCCATAAATGGGCATAACATGGACGCAGACAGACAGATATCTCCATATATGGGCATAAATGGACACAGGCAAACAGATGGTCAAATGGATCCTATGACAACAGGTATAATGGTGCTAATGTTAGCAGCCTGTTTGTCATCATGTTCTCTTGTTAATGTTATCAGTCTTTTTTCATTTTGGAAATTGCCTTAGATTGGGGTGAGGGGGGTAAAAACAGCATTAACTGCACATAATGCTACAGGCTGCTTGCCTGTCTGTTTACATGAGACATGAGTAGGGTTGGGTACCGAAGTTGGTACTTTTATTGGTATCAAATGCATGACGTCGGCACTATCGAGTATCGGTTCACGTAAAAACAAACGGTACCTCGTTTCGATACTCTTGAACGTACCCGTGGACGGTCGCATCCGTAACAACATTGAATTGCTTTAGTAAAGTTGCGTAGTTGCGTTACTGTGAAAATGGCCCACAACTGAAAACATCCGACAATAGCCAATAATATTATTATGATGATCCAACGTCTATGATCTCCGGCTGTGACACTGTATGCGCCTCTCCCCAGTCCCCACGCTAGCGCTCTGGACCAGAGCTACTCTCCCCATAGCCTCTCCCCCTCTCCGCTCACTGCTCTGTCTGGCTTTCACCCTTTCCATGTTGAAGAAGTGAAAGCCTTTTTCTGTGTCGTATAAAAAAAGAATACAGTCCCAGGAGAGATGTGTAGTATGGCGGTACATGATGTGTCTTTAGTTCCGACCGTCTAGAAAAAGTAATTGATCGGTTGAAACAAACTTTTTACGCATGTTTGTGTTTGTTTCGCCAGGGCAGACACCCTGCCTCTCTATAACTCATGGTATAACTCCATGCTGCACGTTCATGTATGCAGTAGAATGGAGTTGCATTCAGCAACGCAAATTGTTGATGTGAGGTTTAAGAAAAAAGAGAAGCAAGGTTTTATTGTCACTACTCAGGGACAAGAAGCAAAATGCAATGTTGTGTTCGAGGTGATAATAATAATAAGAAAAACTAAGATAAGGTAAGATGATGATGATGATGATGATAATAATAATAACAATAATAATAATAAATAAAAAAGTATCGAAACAGGTATCGAGAAAGGTATCATATCGATTCAGAGGTGAACAATACCCATCCCTAGACATGAGTCGATTTATTTACATGAAGACAGAAGAAAGTTAATGACTAAATAAATCACCACTCATCAGTAGATTATATTACCAAGTGTTAAGCCTTTTTAACTCAGTGTGTACATATGATTTGAATCCAGAACAGAACAGATGTGAATCCACAAGGCTAGGCATACTGGGTTTTATACTGGGTTGTTGTGGACATTTCTATATAATACAAGTTGAGTGGGCAATATCCAAGTCTAGGCCATATATTTTGTTATGTTAACATGGTTAACTACTTAGAAACTGACATCATCTGGTCATTAACCACTGAATAGGCTGATACTGTATATCACCACAACGTAAATTCCATTCCCCCTAGATCAGCATAATAGTTTCAAACATAGACTGTAGAAAAATATGGACGAAATGAAGCCATTGGTTTCTATGCAGCGCAAATGGCCCTTTCTACCCCTTGGAATGGGTGTCGCCATCATAGAATTGTAAAGGCATCAGAGATGCTATTGGCTGCCAACGGTCACGTGCAACGCAGGGATACATGGGAGAATGTGGTCTGAGCCTCCCGAAATACAGCACACGAAGAAGAACACAGCCGGCTGGTATTAGTTTAGTTGGCCACGCCCCCCCGCAACTTTATCATTTATTTTAAAATACATTGGACCACATTTCGACAAAACGAATATGATGGTGATTGAAAGGCATTTTTTAACTAGCGATAGGAACCATACAGTATTCATGAAAATGTTAATTAAGGTTAGAAAACGAAAGGGGAAAATGAATGGGATCCAATGGTCGGAAATTCTTTTTGCGATCGGCCGGGAGGGGAAAACAGCGCAACTAGCGGCCAGTCATAGGAAGTTTTAGTTCCGTATTGGAGTCATTTTAAATCGGCAGAACTATGCCCCTGGTTTCAAATAGATAAAATAAATTATACATATGCCTGATCTGTGAAAGATAACCAGTAGGTTTTAAGTTTTAACAGTCTCTCTTGTCTCTCCCATGGCAGCTGTGAGTTAGCAAAGTATATATATATATATATATATATATATATATATATATATATATATATATATATATATATATATATATATATATATATAATCTCGATGGCCAAAACGCAAAACCTCCTATCTACTATTTCTAGTCACATGACATTTTTTTCAAAATGAGGGGGCAGAACAATCTTGTTGCAGATAGGAGGTTTTGTGTTTTGGCCATCAATGTATGTATGTATGTATGTAGGCGGAGAGAGTCGCAGCCCCAGCCTTGAAGCCTCAAAAGGCTAGTATCTCCCTCGTTCCATGGGGATGTCCCTTAGGAGCGATGGTTAAGATATTGGACTTTAGAGTGGGAGGCCCGGGTTCAAAGCCCGGGTGGGGAGGTCCGATTCACCTCCGTTTCAATGGTGCCGTGACCCGGATCCGGGTTTCCCCGTAGGAGGAGGTCTAAAGGGGGGTGAGTGTGGCGGAGAGAGTCGCAGCCCCAGCCTGAAGCCTCAAACGTCTAGTATCTGCCCTCGTTCCATAGGGGATGTCCCTTTGGAGCGATGGTTAAGATATTGGACTTTAGAGTGGGAGGCCCGGGTTCAAAGCCCGGGTGGGGAGGTCCGATTCACCTCCGTTTCAATGGTGCCGTGACCCGGATCCGGGTTTCCCCGTAGGAGGAGGTAAAAGGGGGGTGAGTGTGGCGGAGAGAGTCGCAGCCCCAGCCTGAAGCCTCAAAAGTCTAGTATCTGCCCTCGTTCCATAGGGGATGTCCCTTTGGAGTGATGGTTAAGATATTGGACTTTCACGTGGGAGGCCCGGGTAGGGAGGTCCGATTCACCTCTGTTATATATATATATATACTTTATATATACATATATATATATATATATATATATATATATATATATATATATATATATATATATATATTATATTATATATATATGTAAAGTAGAGGTTGCTGACTAGGGTGTAGGGCTGGCTAGGTGGGTTAGCTTCACCATGGGTGCTTCGGTAACAAGCTGGGTACGGGGGGGGGGGGGGGGGAGGCTCAAGTGGTGGAGGGAACCGAGGAGGGCTGGCTACTGGAGGCGGAGACTGAGGAGACATGGCTACTGGAGGCAGGGTTGAGGGTGGAGCCTGGGGCACCGGAGACAGGGCTGAAGGTGGAAAACTGGGCCCTGGAGGCGGAGCTGAAGGCAGGGCCTGAGGCAGGGCCTGAGGCGGGGTAGGAGGTGAAGCCCTGGGCGCCGGAGGCAGAGGAGGCGTCTTGGGAGGATGAGACTTGGGAGCAGGAGGCGGGGCCCTGGGCACAGGAGGAGGCGGGGCCCTGGGCACAGGAGGAGGCTGAGGCGGAGGCGGGGCCCTGGGCACAGGAGGAAGCGGGGCCCTGGGCACAGGAGGAGGCGGGGCCCTGGGCACAGGAGGAGGCGGGGCCCTGGGCACAGGAGGAGGCGGGGCCCTGGGCACAGGAGGCGAGGAGACAGGAGGAGCCCTGGGCACCGTCTTGGTGGGCCTGGATGGTGGAGGAGGCGAGGTCTTGGTGGGCCAGGTCTTGTATTGATCCACCATGAGCCTAAGTACCCTGTTGCTCTCCTGAAGCCAGTCAGACCACTCCTGATCAGTTTTTGGTTTGGCCATGGCAAAGCTCTTGTTCCGGGTTCGAAGGACCATGTAAAGTAGAGGTTGATGACTAGGGTGTAGGGCTGGCTAGGTGGGTTAGCTTCACCATGGGTGCTTCGGTGAGGAAGCGATCGAAGAGGATAGGGTTTCCATTTTGTTATGGTTTTTATTACTATAAACTAGCCTACAGCCCCCTGCGGGGGCCTGGCCCCTTTGTGTGTGTGCCTGTTAGTCCCCCTTGGTGTGAAGCAGACAGACTGTGATGTTGCTCTCTCTGGAATTGCCCCCGGACTGGGAGTGCACTGCTTGGTGACGCCCATTTGTGATGTAAATCGCATCACAGGACAAAGCCGCCTACAGGCCAAAATTTGGGAAAATATTTTAAACATTTGGGGATTATGAGAAGTAGAGACACATTTGAAGGTGATAAAGTTGATGTTGGGCAAGGTACATGCGTTATTGATTTTTGTATTATGTTTTTTAGACAATTGAACAACTGCTGAACGTGGAGTTACAGACGGACAAACGGACAAACATACACACTATTTTTTGGGGCGATTCTAATTAAGGTTGTGGGA
Source organism: Nannobrachium achirus (assembly GCF_963921795.1). Lineage (NCBI taxonomy): Eukaryota > Metazoa > Chordata > Actinopteri > Myctophiformes > Myctophidae > Nannobrachium > Nannobrachium achirus. The sequence goes on along the minus strand of NC_137810.1, from coordinate 2,680,039 downwards.
TAAACAGAGAAACACAATTACAATTCATACCAATACATAATAGGTCTACAATAGCCGCAAATTGCAACACTAGATTTTTTTATACTCGGATGAATCTAGGGTTGCAATACCTCCCATAGGGATCCAATGCATGAAAACGTTTTTTTGCTATCTGATTGTATTAAACGACTTCAAACTCTCCAATATTGCGGCTCTATGGAAAGCTTAGAATTTACTCTTGCTATCTGCAAAGTGTTTATTTCTTAAAAATCCACCGTAGAATTGTTATGATTTATTTTCTGTCAAGAAATCCGAGCAGACATGGTTTATTTTCTAAGTGTTGAACTTCGGAAGCGCTCGTCCTCGTCTTCTATTTACGCAGCGTCCCGCTGCCTCCTGCATTATGTGACATTTAGAACCAGCTGGTACACAGGACCGCTGAGTGCCTTCCCACAAGCGCTTCCAAACTCCAGCACTTAGAAAAAATAATCACCTAAAGCCAATTTCTTGATAGAAAGTAGCTCCTAACATGTCTACGGTGGATTTTTCAGAAACAAACACTTTGCAGATAGCAAGAGTAAATTCTAAGCTTTCCATAGAGCCACAATATTTGAGTTGGACCTAAATAATCAAAGCTGGAATGAAGTGTTTGCCACTAGTGAACCTAACCAAGCATATGAACTGTTTTTGTCCACATTAATGGTGTCCTATGATAAACACTGCCCATTAAGAAAACAAACTATAAAGCACCACCATGTGGACAAACCTTGGATTACAAAAGGAATAGAAAAAGCATGTAAAAAGAAAAATGTATTGTTTAGAAAATTCTTAAAACTAAGGACTAAGGAAGCGGAAACGAAATATAAGTTATACAAAAATAAATTAACAAGTATTATGAGAATAAATAAAAAGGAGTACTATCATAAATTATTAGAACAAAATAAAAGCAACACCCAAGGTATATGGAAAGTATTAAATAATGTAATAAAAAAGGGTGCTAGAATAGAGATACCAAACTATTTTGCTAAAGAGGATAATATGATTATAAATAAAACTATAGATATAGCAAATGAATTTAATGATTATTTTGTAAATGTTGGCAATAATCTGGCTAATGAAATTGCGGAGCAGGAAAATGGAAATGAAATGAAAATTGAAGACACCATGAAAAGCAATCTTCACTCCGTTTTTCTTAGGCGGGTTGAGGAAAAAGAAATCATAGACATTGTGAAAAAGTGTAAAAACAAAAAATCAGCTGACTGTTTGGGTATTGATATGACACTAGTAAAACATATTATATATTGTATTGTGAAACCTTTGACTTATATATGTAATCTATCATTCCAAACAGGTATATTCCCCAACAGCATGAAAACAGCAAAAGTTATTCCAATATATAAAAATGGTGATAGACATTCATTTACAAATTACAGACCCATTTCCCTGCTTCCGCAGTTCTCTAAAATCATAGAAAAACTATTTGTGCATCGACTGGATAGTTTCATTGATAAACATAACATTTTGTGTGATCAACAGTATGGTTTCAGAGCAAATCGGTCCACCTCAATGGCAGTAATGAATCTAACAGAACATATTGCCACAGCCATCAATAACGAGGAATTTACTGTCGGGGTGTTTATTGACCTCAAAAAAGCATTTGACACGATCCATCACGAACAATTACTGAGGAAACTGGAATTATATGGTATTAGAGGGGTAGCACAGTCTTGGGTAAAAAGTTACCTTGAAGACCGATATCAATATGTACAAATCAATAATGATAAATCATCTCTGAAAAAAGTAAAGTGTGGGGTTCCTCAAGGATCCGTTTTGGGCCCCAAACTCTTTATTTTGTACATTAATGATATCTGTAATGTGTCAAACATATTAAACTATGTACTCTTTGCTGATGACACAAACTTATTCTGTCATGGAAAAAATCTGGGGGAGCTCATGAAGACAATGGAAGGAGAACTAAATATACTAAAAACATGGTTTGATATAAATAAATTATCCTTAAACCTAAGCAAAACTAAACTTATAATATTTGGAAACAAAAAAATTGATAATGAAATTATATTGAGGATTAATAATGTACCTATTGAAAGAGTGTATGAATACAAATTTCTAGGTGTGCTGATTGATCATAAATTAAGCTGGAAAGCTCACATAAAACTTGTCAAAAGGAAAATGTCAAAAACTATTGCTATAATATATAGATCTAAAGAAATCCTGAATCAAAATTCCTTATACTTACTGTACTGTTCCCTTATTGTTCCATACATGACATACTGTGTGGAGATATGGGGAAACACGTATAAAACCAATGTAAATCCGATTTTCATATTACAAAAAAGAGTTATACGAATTATTAAGAGAGTCGAATATTGTGAGCCTACCAATTTATTATTTATAGATCTGTGCACACTAAAATTCTGGGACATAGTTGATCTTCAAACCCTACTTATTCTATACAAAGCTCATAACAAACTCCTTCCCTTCTGTCTTCTGGGGCTGTTTGAAATCAAAGAAACTAAATATGACCTTAGAAATAAAGATATGTTCCAAACAGGTTGGGCAAGGACTAATACTAAAAAACACTGTATAACAGTAAAAGGGGTACGTTTGTGGCAAGGCTGTGAGAAAGAATTAAGGACGTGCAGTTCAATTTATGGGTTCAAAAAATTGTTTAAACATAAAGCAATAAATAAGTACAGAGAGCTAACATCATAATTACAGTAGTAGAGATGTGGCTGTATGTATGTATAAATATGTGTATATTTGTATATACGGTGAATGTATACATTTACATTTACTATTTATCTAACTCCCAGTGTTCCTGTTTTTTGTTTCGTTTTTCTTTGTTTTTTGTTTTTTGTTTTCTTTTTAGTTTTTCCTTGACTGCTTTCTTTGCGTTTTTGACATTTGTACAAATGTAATAAGGGTAGGCAAAATAAGCCACGGGCTTCAGCCTAACCCTTTTGGTCAAAATGAAATGTGTACAAATGAAATGAAATGATATTGTAAATCAAAATGAAAAATGACCAAATAAACTATCTATCTAAACTATCTATCTAATATTGGTGAGTTTGAAGTCGTTTAATACAATCAGATAGCAAAAAAACGTTTTCATGCATTGGATCCCTATGGGAGGTATTGCAACCCTAGATTCATCCGAGTATAAAAAGATCTAGTGTTGCAATTTGCGGCTAGGTCTACAATTAAATAAAGAATGCCAAAACATTTAGGCACCCATCAGCAATTAACACGGTAGGGGGATGGGCACTCAAAGATTGTGCATTACAAACAGAAGTTTCAAGGCAAATAAGGTTTACATTAATCACCAATAAAATGCAACATATACAGAGTCATGGACTTGAGCTTACATAAGTGACGCATAACAGGTAGACTTCAGGCCAGGGCTCTTGGGTGTTGTCCCTTCTGCTGCTCAACAGAGAGTGAGGGCACCGGCAATATTTATACAGGGACTGATTAGGTTGAGTGAGTGCAGGTGTGGTGAAGTGGGAGCAGGTGAGATGGGTGGAGCTGTCAATGATGGGCCAGGGGGTGGTGCAGAGCCCTGCAACGGGTGGGGTACCCGTGGGTACCCGACGGGTACCCGTGTTTGACGGGCGGGTACGGGCGGATATTCAACTATAAATGTGCGGGTACGGGGACGGGCGGTGCGCGACTAAACACGGGCGGGTGACGGGCGGATGACATTTTACTGTGAAAATCAGACAACTGTTTCTGCCTAAAACAACGTCACAAGAGCGCACACATGCAGTGAGCAGCAGGACGACAGAACCACGGCATGCATACAGCACTGTTTCCACCTAAACGTCAAGTCACACACATGGAGCAGCGGCAGCCGGCTGGAGCGCACACACTCACAGTGAGGAGGACACCGACACACAACTGAATAAAGTGGCCGCGAGTGATCTGCTTGCCTAGCGCGTGATGTAGTTGAAAGGTGCATGATTGTATAATATCCACGTGATTCCACGACTATTAGGAGTTCCTTTATTATCGTCACATCATGGGTCCAGGTTTGGTTTAGATTACCTCGGGCTGTTTATCATGAGAACCAAGACAGACAGACAGCGAGTGGCGTTCCCTTCAGCTGTGAAAAGCTGGATATGTGCTTCGCCGTATGACTGTGCGTGTCGAGCATAGCAGACATGCAAGCTCACAAAGCTCCAAGTTCCGACATGTTGTGAGCTTGTAGCTCTGATATTTTCAATGCGCGACACCGTCATGACAAATACAACTGCACAAAGCAGCGGAGGCAGAACGCATCAGCAGCAACAAGCTGTCGCGACAGTGTCAGATCATGATACAATTTTAAATGAATATGATTGGTTTTAAAGGTTGTTCTACTTTATCCAAATAATGAATGAATGAATGAATGAATGAATGAATGAATGAATGAATGAATGAAATTTTTATTTCCGTGTCATGCCATAATTTGGCCCATCCCATATGGGATTATATGACACATTAGACATCAAAGTGACTTTACATCGGTAGTCCTTCCGGCGTTTACACTACGCCCTTATAGTATACATTAACAAATTCATAAACATGAGAATACATCAGAAACAAAATTATCTTAAATAAAACAGTACTATTCTACATGTATATGGCCCTCCTTCTCATTGACCAAGCTTTCTCCAGAAATGAAGCAAAAGAAAAAATATCATATTGAAACAGTCGTCTCAGCTTCTCTGAGTCATCACACCACACAAATTCATAATTTGGATCAACCTTATTAAAAAGTCTCTGCCTAATAGAGTAGAGAATAATAATAGACCTATTAATAATAGGCTTAATAACAGCATTTTCCGACGGCGTGCGGTAGGATTCGCTGGGGGATCAACTATGGAGTGAAAATGGAGTGCGATATGCCATTGAAAGAACGCATGCACGGCTGTAGGCTATTTACTTTAATGCATGTAATCACGGGTAGCGGGGCGGGCGACGGGTCCATTTTTTGACGGACGGGGCGGGTCTGGTTTTGATTTTTTAATAATGACGGGTAGCGGGCGGTCCACGGATCTGATTAATGACGGGACGGGCGGGCGCGGGTTGTCAAAATTGGACCCGTGCAGGGCTCTGGGGTGGGGTTGCTGTCCAATATGACCCTTTTAGTTTGGGTAACTCAGTTAGATTGGGGTAGGAGCGCTTGTTTTTGTTCACCTCATGTCCCAGTGGTAGAGCATTTGACTGCATTAGTCCCACGCTGGTGAATGCCACTATGCCTAAACCTAAACCTAAACCTAACCCTAACCCTAACCCTAAACCTTACCCTAAACCTAACCCTAACCCCTAACCCTAAACCTAACCCTAAACCTTAGCCTAAACCTAACCCTAAACCTAAACCTAAAACTTACCCTAAACCTAAACCCTAACCCTAACCCTAAACCTAACCCTAACCCTAACCTCAGTAAAACTATGCCTAACCCTAACCCCAATCCTAACCCTAACCTCAGTCAAATTATTCCTAGTTCCCCGAAGGAGGCACTCCATGCCTGCTCCACATTGTGCACAAAAACGAGCGCTCCTGTTCTCAATCTAACCGAGTCTCAAACTAACTGTGACATATATACACACACACACACACACACACACACACACACACACACACACACACACACACACACACACACACACATATATATATTAATTAACTCTGGTTAAAAAAATAGGCGAAAGAAAAAGTAAAAGAAATGGAATTGTGTATATGTTAAAATTTCTTTATATACAACGTTACTCATTTCCTTACGTCTTGTCTACATCATTGAGCATCAGTATTCGGAATTGCTCAGGGTTACCAACTCTGCTTGCTACAACATAAAGTTGGTCATGTGAAAAGAAGTCTTTTACAGAGTACACACCTACACGTGTTAGTGATTGACCTTGTGATTAATTGACAGTCATAGCAAAGCAAGGGCGTATAGGAAATTGCTTCCGTGTAAGATTAAAAGGAAATATGTTCCCTGAAGGTGAGATTCGTATTCTGGGGATCAATAGTTCAGCACCAGCTTGAATTCCAGATACTAACTGTGCAAGAAGAACATGAGGTTGGACTTTCTTTAGGATGTAACGTGAACCATTACAATGGCCACGTATTGTATCAAAGTTCCTTAGTAGCATTATAATCATACCTATTTTGAGTGTTAGGGAATGTGGTGGCATGCCTGATGGACATAATGTATTGAGAAATTCTACAGAGTATTTATGGCTCTCATGTCTTTCAATGCTATCTACAGTCTACACTGTGAAGTTTGTGTTCATTACCTGAATCTGATGGCAATATATTGATTGACTGTATCTACTTCTGCATTTGTTGGGCAGAGGATTGCTCTCTGAAAAAGCCACTGATGGTTGTGCATATTTTGATCAAGGTTTTCAATTACCCATTCAACCATGTCTCGTAGAGTTGTTCCTGGTAGTAGAAAATGATCCATAATTTTGATTGTAAATTCTTTCTCATCGTTAATGGTGGGGATTTTCCCTTCTCCTAAATTAAGTAGGAATTCTTGAAATAAAGTGTAATCTCTGTTGTCTTTAGTTGCTTCTGTTATTCTCATGTTATTCTGCAGCTTCAACAGCACGTCGATCAATCATGGATACTTCATCAATGACGAATAGAGCACATTCAGTAATGAGTTTTGCTGTACTGGAATTTTCGTTGATAGTACATGTTGATTCTTCTGTAAGTAAAATAGGACATTTGGTTCAGCTGTGAAAAGTGGTTTCTTTTCGAAATAATGTTGCAGCAATTCCACATGAAGCGGTTGAAAGAGCTACTTTTCCAAGAGCACGCACAGAGTTCAAGATTTAAGTAAGTAAGAAGGTTTTTTCCAGTACCACCACTTGCATCAAGGGCAATAATTTTACCCTGTTGAAGTGTAACACTTTTCATAACATTGTCAGCTATCATTCTCTGTTGTTCATTTAAAAGTGGTTCCGTTACTTGTGTATATTTTTGTAATTCTGAAATATTGTCGTCTGTTTCATATGTTATGTCATGTAAATGAGTTTGTCCATTGAGATTACTATCTGGCAGTGGAAGATCGAAATTTGATGCTAGGTCATATCCATTTCGTTTTACATGATCCTGAAGTTCTAAATAGTACGTTATTGAATATTTCATCAGTAGGTTCTGTCAAATCTAACTCATGTGTGAGATCTTCCGAAATGGATGTTTTATGTTTTTCCCAAAACTTAAAATGATCTTTTTGTAGAACAAACATAAGTATATTTGCAAAGATCTCACGTAGTTGAGAACCAAAAGCCTCTTCCATGATTTTATCAACTTCTTCGTCATCTTCACATTTTTCTTGAGCAATATATGCAGCTCCATAGGTGTCATATTCAATTCCATTGAAAATACGAAGGTCTTCGTAGCATGTTGGACCTTGAACACGATAAACGCAACAATAAACGCATAAAATACAATTCAGCCTTATGAGGAGTAAATGCAACTATTGGAATTCTACAAATTGTGTCAGACAATTTATCTTCCTTATGTGTGCGAGTCATTTTGTTAATCCTGCGTTGGAACGTCTTGTTTTTGGAATTAAATGTGAAATGCTTAAAAACATCAGGGTAAATAATGTGTCTCTTACAGTGCCGGCGGGCCGTATACGCACACTACGCACTCTGCGTAGGGCCCCCGCCGATCAAAAGGCCCCCCGCGATGCTGAAAAGAATGTACCAACCTTGATCAGAACCAGCGCACTGAGCGCAGCGCAGGCAGTCTACTGCCATCTAAAGGCCCTCTTACATCTAACGACTTTGAAAAATTTCTCAATCGTAATAAAATCGAGGCTAGTCGTGGCGCGCTCCCCTGACTCAGTTGTTACTCAATCGTTAAATGTGAGGTAGTGGTCCGACTCGATTTTTACCCCAACTTGAGAGCCAGATTCTGTTACGAGAATATCAAACTGGTTTAATATTTTCACAAATCGGGGCTGAGTCTGAATGAATACAATGACGTAGCCTAGCCTACAACCAAAACAGAACAAGCCAAAAGCCAAGCCATTCATTCCCCAAAAGACGCTGCCTGAGCTGCCAGCCTGGTTGTTGTTGGTGCGGCTACTACAACAGCCCTTTATTAGTTATTTCTCCGCGTTTCAATTATTCCAAACATTCAACGTTGATAATAGTTGATAGGATCGATCTGCGCCGGCTAGACTGAGAGGAGAGAACGAGAGAGGAGAGGCACAGAGGGCTGGGGAGGGAGGAAGGCGGAGCGGTGTGTGTGTGTGTGCACTGCATGTGCAGTGATGGAAAAAGTAATCAAGTAAAAGTATCAATACTGCAATACTGTGATGCGACACGCTGTGACTGAGCTTGTAGATCGGCTATTTTCATTTATGGTTAGCCTAATTCTTTATAATAATATTATAATTTATTTAGGAACACAAGGCTATAATAGGCATATTTCAGCAAATAAAAGGGAATCTTGAACCAGTCTTTACAAAATCTTTAGAGGCATACACATCTAACAACTGAAATCTTTGAAAAATCATCCTACAGTCTTTGGGGAGTCTTTTTCAAATCTTATAGTGTGAGGGGTAGTCTTTAAGGCCGGCCACAGACATATGTGACAACATCTTCTCCTTATCGTCTGAGAATGGGCACTGGGGGGCGCCGTACTAATGCATTCTCAATGGAAGGTTGTTTGGTGTTTTGTCGTTGCCGTGTCTCAAGCTCAACCGCAGCCTGTACGCTCTTGAAGAGACACGGCAACGACAAAACACCAAACAACCTTGCATTGAGAATGCATTAGTACGGCGCCCCCAGTGGCCATTCTCAGACGATAAGATGATGATGCGTGACGCAGATGTCTGTACGGCGCCTTAGAAATCTTTCCCAAATCTGTCCACAATCTTACCAAAGTTGTTAGGTGTAAGGCTAGCTTTACCTGATTTAGACATCTCTGAATCAGAGACGTCTTCTGATTGGCTGTCACTGTGTCACAGAACTGTGCTTTACTTGTACACTCTTTGGGAACCCGCCCCTCTTTCAGAATGCAGTGCAGCAGCCAGCGTCTCACAGGCTCACAGCTGTGACGTGACAGTGTGTTTGTTTCAGTTTTAGCGACTTAGCGTTTGACACGTAATGAAGCGTGTTTATACAAAAAAAAGAAGAAGAAAAAGCGTCAGGCGCGCCACAGACATATGCGTGAAAGTTTCTACTTATCGTCTGAGAATGGCCACTGGGGGCGCCGTACTAATGCATTGTCAATGGAAGGTTGTTTGGTGTTTTGTCGTTGCCGTGTCTCTTCGCCAAAAGACAGGCTGCGGTTGAGCTTGAGACAAAAAACCAAACAACCTTGCATTGACAATGCATTAGTACGGCGCCCCCAGTGGCCATTCTCAGACGATAAGATTCGATGCGTGACGCACATGTGTGAGTCCGGCCTCAAACAGAACTGCGGCAGCAGCAATCAGGTAAATAAAGATTCAACTTCCACTGTGTGTTGTTTAACTTGTTGTGTTGTGCGTCTCAGCCACGTTGTTGCGTGCTGGCGTTTGTTGTGTAATCTGATCTTTCTCATCATCACTTGCTGCCTGTCTGACTCGCTGCAGTCAGCGACTACAGTTGGGATTTTGTTTCTGATTTTGTTTGGTTGTTTTTTTAGGTCCAGTTTGTTTGTTGTTGGTGCTGCAGCTGCTGCTGCTGCTGGTTCTTAGTTGTGAATGTGAGATTTTGAGGTGTGTGTGTGTATGCACAGTGCACTGCAGACAGTGGTATAAAGTAACTAAGTACTTAAGTACAATTTTAGGTATTTGTAGCTACTTTACTTGTGTATTTAAAATGTTCCTATACTTCTACTCCACTACATCTCTTGGATCCAAATATTGTACTTTTACTCCACCACTACACAATAATTTGAAAACTTTAGTTACTTTGTTTGCAGACATTAATTGTAATATTATATTAATATATTATATTATATTATATTTAGCCCTATGTTTTACCTTGGGATTTGAGAATAGTTGATCTACAAGCTCGTAAATCTTCTATTTTCAAACATTTTGTACTTTTACTGTTGGTTTGGTACTTTTTGAAGTACATGTTGATGACAACACTTTCATACTTTTACTCAAGTACATTTTCAATTGTGGACTTTACTTGTAGCAGAGTATTTCTATATTGCAGTATTGATACTTTTATAAGTAATGCACTGATGCAAGATGGAAAGCAAGGTATTGTCATTGACTAATAGCTATTGATTAAATATCAAATAAAATAGTATGGGCATACTGGGCAGTATGGATGCACATTGATCAGTTGAATGATGACATTGTATAATGTCCAAGTATTCGGCCAAGCCATAGTATACTTTTTAAAATTATTATTATTTTAGATGCTGACAGAACCCTCGCTAAAAAAACAGGTCAAAAGTCAACTTGTCCTAGAATAGATTCCCTGTTGCACTAAGAACAACAGACTCACTCCATAGTTCAACCAAAACATCTGAACATGGTCAAGCGTCTGTCCACGACGTAGGCGTAGATCAAGTTCTCTCCACTTGATCATGTTGGATGTGTGTTCAGGACTACCCTCGTGGCTTTTGACAACTCTTAAACTTACACTACACCCCTGTAACTGTCATGACTACCCTACGCCACTGGTCATTACAACAGTCTAATCCTAATGTTAATATTCCTCTAATTCTACCTTCAAACATCGGGCGCCGGCACACACCATGCACCAATCAGAGGCCCCCAAACCAGAATCTCGCTTAGGGCCCCCGTGGGGCCAGAAACGGCTCTGGTCTCTTATCACTATTATTTTTCATTGCTGTAAAAAACGCTGTGAGTGTTGTATCTGGCGGTCCATTAGCAATGTGAGCGTAGGCGTCTCCATTGTTATTGAAGGTGATCATTTGTTCATCTTTCAAATGAATTGCTAACTGTTCAACAGGTGGATATTTTCTTTGAATAGGGAAGCCATGGGAATCCATATATTCTCCTAAATGCTTCTAAAGCAGTGATGTAACGTCCTCATATTTTTCCTCCTCCTAGGCTCGCCTGGTGGTGGTGGCTGCTCCTAGGCTGGCTTGGAGGCTCAGCCTAGGATGGGACGGACGGACAGACTCATGGAGAGACATTTGCTCGTTTATATCATATATATATATATATATATATATATATATATATATATATATATATATATATCCAATGCACTCATGCGCTGTCGGAGACCATTTGTAATGGGAACCTTCAACGCGTACAGTGAGAGAAGAAGCTAGATTGGTGGAACTAGCACACTGTGCTGAGGAACGGGGGGTGGAGATCCTGAGAATCCAGGAACACAGAAGAGTGCACACAGATGACCAGATCGTTTACCGCAGAGTGGAGAGATGCACGTTCATCACTGCATCTGCGTGGCGAAACGAGGCCCAGGCTGCAACAGGGGGCGTAGGGCTAATGCTGGGTTCTCGAGCGCGTAAGGCTCTCCGACGGGTTTACCATCACACCGATAGGATCCTTATCGCAGAGTTCTCGGGCAACCCAGTAACAACAGTCAAGGTCGTGTACTCGCCCACTAACGTGGCACCACCTGAGGAGGTGGAAAGGTTCTATGAGGACCTCTCAACAGCGGTCCGAGGCGTCCCAGCGCACAACTTCCTGGCAATCCTGGGTGACTTCAATGCAAGGATTGGACCAGAGGACGCCCCCTTCCCATACCACGACTCTACCAACCGCAACGGCACATACCTCACTGCCCTTCTCATGGAACACCAGCTCCTGGCAGCGAACACCATGTTCAGGAAAATAACAGGGAAGAGATGGACCTTCCAGGACCGAGCCTCGGGTATGCAACGCCAGTTGGACTATATCCTAGTGAGGCAAAAGTGGAGGAATTCCATCCTGAACGCTGAGCCATACAGCACGTTCAGCTCTGTGGGCTCTGATCACCGAGTGGTTTCCATGAGGGTGCGACTGAGCCTCAGGGTCCCCAAACCAAGCCCCAAGATCCGGCATGACTGGAAGGCATTCGCAGCCGATCCTGGCCTTCAAACCAGGTATGCGGAGGAGGTCAGGAAACGCTTTCGGCAGCTGGATAAGGAAGAGGAGCCCAGCAGCGAATATGGGAGATTCGTTGCTGCGAATGAGGAGGCAACCAGATTGTGTGTGCCGCTGCTGAACAGAGCAAGAACCTCACTTCGGTCTAGACATCCGGAGGTTGTAGCAGCACGGGGGAGGGTGGAGGAAGCGCGACTCAACTTTGAGCGTGAACCAACCGTGGAGAGACGTAGGTCACTGAATGAAGCCAAACAGTTTCTCTTCAGCACCTATGACACCATCAAAGGGGAGGAACTGATGGAGAGTGTGCGAAGAGTGCAAGCAGTGCAGGGTGAAAAACAATATGGGGAGGCATGGAGGGTAATAAACGAGATGACTGGTCGGAAGAGGGCTAAGGAGGGCCAGGTTGAGGGACACAGCCCTGAGGAGAGGGTGGCGACCTGGTTTGACCACTTCCAGACCAGAGCCTGCTGGGCACATCAGCAGAGGATGGAGAGGAGGAAAATATACCAGCATTCCTCCAGGGCCTTAATAGCGATGATGGTCCCTTCACAGCCAGTGAGCTCACCAGGGCAAAATCCACCGTGAGAGAGGGAAAAAGTGCTGGGCCGGATGGCATACCCCCAGAGGTCTTGAAGAACTGCGATCTCGATGACCTCATCCTAGAGTTTTGCAACCTTGCTCTACTGCACAACAAGCAGCCTGAAAAATGGTCTCTATCTAACATCATCCCGGTGCCAAAATCTGGAGACCTCTCAATGCCAGACAACTACCGAGGCATCAGCCTAACATGTATCACTGCCAAGGTCTTCAACCGAATGATCCTGAACAGGATACGGCATGCCATCGACCCTCACCGGGAGAACCAAAATGGTTTTCGAGAGGAGAGAACTACCGTAGCCCAGATCTTGGCATTAAGGAGATTAATTGAGGAGGTGAAAAAGGATAACCTGACAGCTGTACGGTGCTTTATCGACTTCAAAAAGGCATTTGATTCAATCCACAGAGGCAAGATGGTGAAGATCCTTGAGGCCTACGATGTCCCTCCCAACATACTCCGGGCTATTGAGACCATGTATGCAGGAACAAGGGCCAAGGTGATGACTCCAGACGGCAACAGTGAGGAGTTTGACATCCGAGCTGATGTAATGCAGGGAGACACCCTAGTCCCCTTTCTATTCATTGTCCTAGATTACGCGCTCAGGAGAGCCATCGGTGGATGAGAGCAGGATCTTGGCTTCACACTAACACCAAGGAGGTCGAGACGACATCCCACAGTAGTCCTGACGGACCTGGACTATGCGGACGACATCAGCCTGCTCTCCGACAACATGACACAAGCACAGGAACTCCTGAACAGAGTGGAGATTGCACTAGCAAGTTCGACTGATGACGTCATAGGTCAGATAGGCACCATATGCGCTGCGGAATCAAAACAATGTTTGCACCTAACCAGGCATTAGCCGGGTTTCCTCCTCCCCAAACCAACACAGACAGACATCCTTGATATACCACTCAACGAGGGTTTCAATGATAAATAGCGGCCGCAACATGATCTATGAAGCAACGGGGACGCTTTTAGCTGTAGCGACGATGTAGCAACCCGCAACTCCCTTGAAACAACTGCCACTCATAAGCAGATGCTATGACGGCCAGACTGCAGTGCGTGACTGAATGGGCTACACAAAACTCACACCCACACACACACACGCACACACCACAACCCGAGGAGAGGCAGAAGTAATATACGCCTGCAATAGACTGAATAAAATAAACAAGCTGCAAACGAAGCCTGTATGAATGACTTCCACTGGCCCGACGTGACAGTAGTCCCACGATTCTTACCTCTAACGCAACCTAGCTTGTGTAGTACAAGTGAAGCATAGACATTGATAATACATGAGCAGAACATCCCTGCCTTATTTGAACTGCACGTGGACATAAATAATATAGTAACGGACCAAGCGACATAGAGGTTGTATGCTAGAGAACTACATTACTCCCCGTGCTCGATATGCGCAGATCATGCGCAACCCTGCTTTCATGACGTTACCCTCTGCTAGCCTGTATGCTAGGTAGATGCTGACTACGAACACATGCAACCCCCCTGGAATAAACAGCTTGAAAGAGTTGATGCGTCGTTCTATATCCTAACAGTCCAGTAAGACGAGTTACACAGGAGCACAGTTCAGCTATTAAAACTCAGCATGGTTTATTGATTACACAGGGTAGATTCCCCACATGAAAATATGAATATCTGAATAGCAAATGCATGAAAGTAAAACAAAGTACGAGCCTGATATTTCACAACGTAGATTACGTTGCATCCACAGCAAGCTGCAAAACAGTGCCCAACTAAAACAAGACGTTTCAGTTGTTCACAGGAGAGATCTCTGCCAGACCCCTTATCTGCAACTCTATATATCACTTCTGCCTGCAACGGCCCTCCTTTCTCTGATTGGCCGGCAGCGCTCAGGGAGTTTTAGGTTTAAAGGAATAGTTCACACATTTTCACATTAATCCCTCCTTGATCACTCTTAATAGTGATCACTCAGTTTTAAAATGTTGAACACAGTTTTTAATCATTTCATGTAACATGCTGAGTTTTGAACAACAACAAAGCGAGGTCCCTTATTTATGAGCTAGGTGAGCAGAGGAAACCCTTTTAGGCGAAACTCTTACACTAGGGTTTTTTTTGTTTGTTTTTTTCTTTTTCCCCTACCATTCAGACACTGCTCACATCATTTGGACCATTATTGACATTCATGGAAATTCATACAACAAGCTTTACTGAATACAATTGCATATAAATGTGTACATTGAGTTGCATATAAACGTGTAACATTGAGTTGCATAGAAATGTGTAACATTGAATATATTTCTTTGTTGCATCTTCTGAGAGACGGGTCTTTTGCTGCGTCCCAGGAATGGATTCCGTTCCCCGACACTCCAAATTTCACCCACTGCCAATTAATATTTCACATGGCAATGAGATGAAAGGATTACAGGAGGTTCCCAGGACACAGCTAGACTCGCCCCTCCTATTTGTATCCTTCACCCTCCACTGGACTTGATGGAGTGGTGATGTGTGGGATCTTGAGGTCAAGTTGTGGGTCGGGGAATGCTCTAAAGGGCCCTCTGTATATGGCTATTCATTTAATCACATTCTGTGCATAATGTGCCCAAAAATGTTTAAGGAGATAAGGACATCCCTGGGAAAATATCTGTTGTTTTCTTGACATAACCTCTATCCCATAATAATGTTGCATCTGTTTATTATACTTAATTGTATTATGCCCCTCCTAGATCAAAATAAACATGTGTAGACTTGTAAGGAGTGTTCGATCCCATTGTTTTGTTCAGTGAAATCTGGACTAAATGTCATGTGATGAGTGAGGGGTGTCACCATGTTAAACTAAAGGCAGTAGTCTGTGCACTTGAACTGTGAATATTTAATTCCTAAAAGCCTGTGAACATAGGGACACAGCTGTCTCTACTATCTACTGAGAATAGGGAGTAGAGATTTTACAGGAAAGCAGAAAGTTAACCCCCCCTTTTATGACTCACATAAAAGCGAATAACTAGACTTGTTATTCTTTACCCCAATTAAAATCTTATAGCTGGGGAATATACATATAGTATATTTATAGCGCTCAGGGAGTTTTAGGTTTAAAGGAATAGTTCACACATTTTCACATTAGAGTCATTACAGTTCATAAAGTAAACGTTAGCTACAGCTTTAGCTACATGAGTTATAAGCTAGCCGACTATCCACAGACAGCCCATGGCTGTAGTGAACAATGGCTCTTACAGTAGCAGAAACGGACAGCATTATTGACACGGCCACTGTTTCTATGGTTTCTGAGCCAATGCTATATAGAGTCTGGAACAGCAGCTCCCGAACGGCAAGTAATGGAAACGGGCATTACCGTTCAAGAAAATGTATTTTAAAATGTCATTTCAAGCTAAACATGCTTATATGATTTTTATTTGGGTAATGATAAATGTGTGATATGTGAGACAGAAACGGAAGTGACGAGGAGGCTATCCCCAGAGAAATGTAGCAAATTTCCGTCACACTAAGTAGTTAAGCTTTGTAGCTGGTATAATCAACATGATTTAACAGTTGCAATAACCTCTGTTTGCTAGCAGTGAAACCAGCTTCTCCTGCTCCAGTGAAACCAACTTCTCCAGCTCCAATAGAACCAACTTCTCCAGCTCCAATAGAACCAACTTCTCCAGCTCCAGTGGAACCAACCTCTCCTGCTGTAGCCCAGCTCAGTTCTCTACATGTTGGAGTGATTGTAGGAGTTCTGGTTGTGATTCTACTGAGCATCCTTCTGGTCCTGCTGTGTCGATACACAACATCTAAAGGTGATCACTACTACATTAGGCTACATTTAGATCATCTAGATTACGATCACTGAAGCTTTCCATTTAAACATACTGAGTTTAACATGACAGTTATAAAGGAGTAAAGATTTATATTCAACTTACTGCATGTGTGGTCTTTCTCCTCTTTGTATTTACAGATCTGTGTTGTGTCAGGTAAGCGCAATATTCATCTATATGTTTATTCATCTACGTTAGTGGTGTGTAATGTTTTTCAAGCAGGGACCCCTTGGCAGAGAGAGATATATGAAGCAGGGACCCCTTAGCTGAGAGAGAGATGTAGCAGGGACAACTTTAAACCCTCTACTCATTAAACTTGACCTCTGGCTTAGTACCTCTACACCAAACCTCTTACATTATGAGCTTGTAGATCTGCTATTTTCAGCTAACGTTTCCTCCCAGAATAAGGATGCTGGATGCTAGGGTTTAAGTGGTTAATACAAACAAATAAATAAATAAGTAAAGTTCTCATCACACAACATTTAGCCCCCCCCCCCCCTGTAGTAACTCCAAGGACCCCAGGTGTCCCGGACCCCCTGTTGAAGACCCATGTTTTCTACTTACTTTCTGCTAAATATCATATATTTTAATTACAGACACGCCCAGTCCCAGGGAGCCAATCATGGCTCAGCTCCAGACCAGTCGACCAATCAGGCACCTGATGATGTGTACCTCCCACTGCAGCACGGTCACTATTTCAACACATCACCTTGATTCATGACTGACACATTATTCTGACAAGGAACATTCTTTCCAATTTATCATTTTGATCTTAAAAAATACGTAAATACATTGACGTTTGTGAAAGCTAGTGTCTGTTTGCAATAACAAAAATAAGCAGCACATTAAAATGCTTATTTGTTTAAATAACAAGCGTCTCTGGTGACAATGGAAAGCTTACAGTATACACTCTTTACCACTGTTACTTTGGAAAGCAACATTTTATTTAGTTTCAGTCACATTTTAGTCACCTGACACATTCTTGTCCACCTTTAGAGTTCCATCACTGAATCAGCTCTCAAAGTCACTCTTTTAGTACAAAAACAAAACCCATTTGTTGTAAGAAACATGTCAACTTCATCTTGACGTGGATCCAGATCTTGAAATAATAAAATAAAAAGAAAGATGTATTTTTTTAAGAAAACGTAAAATAACAATAATAATGCCACACCAGGTTCTGTTATGTTATGTATGGGCAGAATCTGTTTTCTTTGCATTTGTGTATCTGTTAAAAGAGTGACTTTGAGATCTGCAGCACCTTTACAATCTGAGTCAGTGTGGACTGGATGATTATTTTATAATCAATGTGATGAATCTCACCAACTAGAGTTCCATCATGACAAAGTAACTACACAACCAAACCTCTACCAAAGTGTCCTTGTGCTGTAACATATTTGCCTATTAGTCCAGTTCAACACGTCCAAACATGAAGGTTTGTTCACATTTTCAGGGTATTTGTAGATTTTTGGAAAATCCATGAATCCATTTGCACAATCCCTGGGGGAAGTTTTGACAGCCACTGAAAGTTTGGGTCCCATCCACTTACTACACTATACTTACTATACACTATACTATAAAGGAAGAAAAAAAATACCCCCCCCCCCCCCCCACAAAATCTGCTTTAAGTAGCATGTGAGGAGTCTATATAGGGTTTTTAATGATTCTGAATCCATTGCAAGCATTTGTTTTGCACGAAAAAACATTAATTTGGCTAAAAATGGCCCAAACAAAACTATGATTTAGTGACAAGTCATCACTTTTCACAGTCTTGTGGGGGCCTTTTTTAACCCAAGGAATGTTTTTCATATAAAACAAATGCTTGACTATATCTTGGTTATTATATAATTACACCACTAACAATGAAACAAATCTCTCCTTCTAGGTGCTTGTGCAACTCAGCAACATCTGACCCATGGAGAGGCAGCGAAGAAGCTGAAGTCTGTGAGGGAAGAGTTTATTCAGAGAATCTCAGAGGCTACCCTGCATTCTCTACTGGACAAACTTCTGGATAAGGATGTCATCTCTGATGATGAATATGAAGCAGCCAAGGAGGAAAGGCTCAGAGCAGACAAAGCGCGCTACGTTATCGACACGGTGAAGAGAAAGGGAGACCAGGCCAGTTCAGAAATGATCGACATAATGATTCAGCTGGATCGTAGCCTTGGTGATTTGCTGAAGCTGCCACTACACTGTCAAAAGCCTGTAATCAGGAATGGGTGTTAAACAACAATCAGGAATGGGAGTTAAACAACAAATCAGGAATTGGAGTTAAACAACAAATCAAGTGTGATCCTTAGACTCACCTACAGTATATCCCAGACTCAATCCCCAGCCAAAGTTCAGAGTTTGAATGAATGTACAATTCTGTGCAGGATGTAATTTGCATACAGAATTACATA
Source organism: Nannobrachium achirus (assembly GCF_963921795.1). Classification (NCBI taxonomy): domain Eukaryota; kingdom Metazoa; phylum Chordata; class Actinopteri; order Myctophiformes; family Myctophidae; genus Nannobrachium; species Nannobrachium achirus. The sequence continues at coordinate 2,661,219 of NC_137810.1, read as the reverse complement.
TAGGCCTACTAGTAAGACACCTGAGGGTAACATGCGACCTCAGGTTGACATGCAACCTCGCCCTAAAGGGCGAGGTCGCGGAAATTCTTGACCATCTGGCCAACCACAGCGTTTCTCTGACGATTCTAGTTGTTGTCCTTCTGGGGGGAGTTTGTTAATGTTTTTGTGAGGGTATCAACCCTAGGAGACACGGGGAGAACATGCAAACTACACACAGAAAGGCCCTATCGCTCACACCCTAGGTGGGGTTGGCGATAGGGCCTTTCTGTGTGGAGTTTGCCTAAACATGGAGATGTGGTACAGAATGACTCATATATGGGCATAAAAGGCGTGATATTGAAACGTAACGGCATTGCTGCAAGCCACGCCCCTGCCTGCTCTTGATCACGCCCATACCTTCCTCTGATTGGGCAGAGTCCGTTGCCATGTGAACTGCCTTGAAAACAAGATGGCGGCCCCCTGTCTTTAGCTATTTGCGGCGCAACACGCTAATATTCAGTCTTTTAAATGAGTAAACCGACGTTTAAACTAAGTGCTTGCTTAGCGTCACACCAATGAAGGTTTAATACAAACCTCTGCTGCTCGTCCACATCTCCATGGGGCTTTTAAGCCGTGACATCATTTTATAGGCAGAGGAGAACTCTGCCCCCAGAGCATTTTCTGTCCCTCGCTATTTCAACAGATCCGAGACAAAAATAACGACTAAAGTATAATTCTAACACTTCCCTTTCAACAACAAAGAGAAGAAAAATGTGTAAATAGTAAAAATAGTAAAACGATTCACGGAAACTGGGGGCAGAAATTCTCCTCTGCCTACAAAATGATGTCATACTTAACAGCCCCATTGTAATCAAGGCATTTTCACTCACTGCCGCTGGTAAATAGACTAATTAAATCACGTTTTTTCTGCAATAAGCTGCTTTGCATTAACCAGTGCAGCTAAACATTACATTTACCTCTCAAATTAATGCAGTTATTGGTGTGATGTGAGTTCATGAAATCATGAAAGTCACTCAGTGGTTCTCAAAACTCAAGCCTTTTAATGTCAAGGACCCCCAAATAAATTGCCACATAGGCCTATCAGCCCACGGACCACCTCCATTTGAAAAGATAAGCCAGGGACCCCCCATAAGAGAAGATTTCTTAAGGCTCTACACGCTAATTATTTATTGTTTTTATGTATTCACACAACTAAAGTATAGCTTTTGGAATCAATTATGATTGAACACCAATATGTTCCAGAGTGAATCAGGGGAAACTATCAAACTATAATATTTGTGACTTACATCATTATTGGTTTTCTGGTTCCCCAGCAAAATGATAGTTAGGAACCAAATGGACCCTTATGGGTATGTAACTCAGTGGGGTCCGGGGACCCCCGGAGGTCCTTGGGGGAGTTCCAGGGGGTCCCCAGCTAAATGATAGTTAGGAACCAAACGGACCCTTATGGGTATGTAACTCAGAGTTACACTCAATGAGTAACATTGATTTTACAGTAGGACTATAGATTTGGGTCTCAGAGATAGAAATGCCATTAAATGGGGGTCCGTAGCCGAATGCTGCTAGAGCCTTAAGAAATCTTCTCTTATGGGGGGTCCCTGGCTTATCTTTTCAAATGGAGGTGGTCCGTGGGCTGATAGGCCTATGTGGCAATTTATTTGGGGGTCCTTGACATTAAAAGGCTTGAGTTTTGAGAACCACTGAGTGACTTTCATGATTTCATGAACTCACATCACACCAATAACTGCATTAATTTGAGAGGTAAATGTAACGTTTAGCTGCACTGGTTAATGCAAAGCAGCTTATTGCAGAAAAAACGTGATTTAATTAGTCTATTTACCAGCGGCAGTGAGTGAAAATGCCTTGATTACAATGGGGAGGTGGACGAGCAGCAGGGGTTTGTATTAAACCTTCATTGGTGTGACGCTAAGCAAGCACTTAGTTTAAACGTCGGTTTACTCATTTAAAAGACTGAATATTAGCGTGTTGCGCCGCAAATAGCTAAAGACAGGGGGCCGCCATCTTGTTTTCAAGGCAGTTCACATGGCAACGGACTCTGCCCAATCAGATGAAGGTATGGGCGTGATCAAGAGCAGGCAGGGGCGTGGCTTGCGGCAATGCCGTTACGTTTCAATATCACGCGCATAAAAGGTATGTCATGTGACATCGCTTCCTGTACAGACAGTCAAACAGACAGCCATTGACTCCGGCCTAACAATGGCTACTGTCTATGACGGTAGTCCCATTATATGACATGATGGACTGGACTATCTCCATATATAGTGTTCTCCACATCTCCATGTTTAGGCCAAACAGGTTTGCTCCATTTCTCCATGTATAGGTCCAAATGCCCAATGTTGAGCTTGACAACGAAACGTTCGTAACACAGCCGCCCCCATATTTACTTTAGAAAATATGTTAAATTCTAAGAACGTTTCGAGTACCGGTTTGATACAAGAGCGAATAAGCGCTACACTTCTGGAATCCTGTGCTTCGACTTAAAGTCAGATCCAGGCCTAATAACTTTATCTGGCCGCCCCGTTGCCACCTCCTTGTTACATTTTCTTTTCTCCAGGTGGATGGACATTCTTTCATAGGTGATCTAAGTCCAGCCGCCCCGTATCAGATCAGAGGAGGATACCGCACATTGTACCTCATCCACCCTTTCTTCTCTCTCCTTTTGGTATCTTTATCCTCCTCCTCCTTTTTTTCTTTTTTATTCTTCTCTTTTTTTGTCTTTCTTAGTCTTGTGTATCCTTCTCTTTTTTTTGTCTTTCTTAATCTTGTGTATCCTTCTCTTTTTTTTGTCTTTCTTAGTCTTGTGTAGCCGCCCCGTACAGGAAGTGATGTAGCCGCCCCGTACAGGAAGTGATGTCACGACTCACTGACATTACACTGACATCACTTCCTGTATAATCTCGCGTAGCCAGACAACTATTCCACAATCTCCGAATGCTATATCGAGTCTGGAACGGCAGCTCCCGAACGGCGAGTATCGGAAGTAGCCGCTGCTGCACTGAACTGTGGTCCCAACATATCAGAAACACAATAGCTCAGACAAAGTCATTCGAGCGGCCCATTCTTGTTATGAGTGTATAGTTTAAGAAAATGTTTGAGAACATCATGGAGGTAACACCAATAACACCAGAGAAAGACGAAATAACGCCCCCAGAAACATGTTATTGCTACTGCACCAAGGGAGCGGTTGCGTCACATCTGCTTTATCTCGCACTCATCGTTTATATTTCCGTTTGCCAGACTGTATGCCGGGAGCATTTGCCCAAATCGCGGAGGCAACAGTCTGGCCTCGCGAGACTACTTCCTGTACAGAAGGAAGGTCACTCAAGCGACAAGGTCTTTCAGGGTTACATTTTATTAGAAACCTCTCTCTCACATGTATGCCAGTGTACCAGTGATCACCCTCCCCCCCGCCCTGTGCCAATGTTGGCACCATGCCAAAGGTTGCTCTACCCCTGGCCCAAAGGAAGTTGTTATCTGTTTGTCGTTTCCATTTTGTTCTGTTTTAAATAGCTGATTTACAAGCTCAGACAAGTTGCAGGTTGTGAGCTTGTAGATCAGCTGTTGTATATATCTTTTAAAGTGGTTCAACTGACTCTTATTAACTCATTTAGCTGGGGGTCCCCTGGAAGACATTAAAAATTAGTGTTTATTTTTTGCTTATTTTTTGTAAATATTGTGTTTTGTAAATTTTGTTGATGGCGTCATCTTTTTTTATTTGATGTTGATACATTGAATCCATTGAATACGACCACAATGGAAACAAGTCCCAGGACTTAAAGAATACATCTGTGTTATCCTTTAGTGTGACTTCTCTCACTGTAATCAATCAATCAATCAATCAATCAATCAATCAATCAATCAATACATCTTATTTTATCATTAGTGTTTTGGTTGTATGTCATTACATCCAGTATTATTTCTTATTTTTTATGTTTCTGTATTGTTGTGTTAAAGTACATTATTCTGTGTGGAACAATGTTTCACTGCTTGTACCTTTAAGAGACAAATACACAAGCAGTGCATTGACTTTAAAAGTCAATGCATTGACTTTAAAAAATATTATGACAAGGCTATAATGAGTATAATGCGGGAAAGGCAGCGGGGCCGGACGAAAATGGGATACTTCCACCTTCCCTGAGAGGGGCCCTGATCACTCTCCTTCCTAAACCTGGAAAACCAAATGACAGATGTGAAAATATGAGACCTATCAGCCTGTTAAACTCAGACTTGAAAATATTATGTAAAGTCATGGCTAAACGTCTGGAGGTGTTACCTATGATATGATAATAATGGATGAACAAAATGATTTCATGATTGGAAGGCAGGGATTCCATAATGTGAGAAGGGTTCTGAATATCTTGCATGACCAGAAGGGGGCGCCAGACACAGCCTTATTAACGCTTGATGGCGAGAAGGCGTTCGATAGGGTCGAATGGCCCTACTTGTTTGACCTTTTGGAGCGTTTCGGTCTTGGGGAGAATTTTGCCAAATGGGTTAAACTTATGTACAACGAACCTTACGCAGAAGTTATTACTAACAATATCGTATCAAAACAGATACGTATAGGTAGGGGTTAGACAGGGTTGCCCGCTGCCCCTTCTTTTATTTTTAATCGCAATAGAACCCTTTGCTATAGCTGTGAGGGGGAGTGATGTTATTAAAGGTATTGATATAGGTGGGCTTGACCATAGAATTGCTCTTTACGCTGATGACGTGATTCTTTTTCTAAAAAATCTGGAACATTCGCTACCAGCTCTACTGGAGTTGATCAAGAAAATTGGAGTGATATCTGGTTACAAAGTTAATAACTCCAAATCATCCATAATGTTGGTTAACCAGGAAGAAAGGGATAACCCTCCAATCTATACACGTCATTTCAAAACGGTGGAGCAATTTACTTATTTGGGTATTCAAATTGTCCCTAAACTAGAGGATATTGTAAGTCATAATTACAACCCAATTACTGTATCAATTTCCGAAGCAATTAGTAGGTGGTCAGACCTCTCAATCTCACTAATTGGTAGAATTAATATACTCAAAATGAATACCCTCCCTAAACTGCTGTACCTATTTCAAAATACCCCCCTGCCTCCTCCTGTCGGTTTCTTCCCTAAAATGGAAAAATTGTTTCAAGACTTTATTTGGAATAATCGTCGCCCCAGCTTTCTCTACTATATTTGCCCTATGACAGGGGAGGTCTAAAATGCCCCAATATGCTGTGGTACTATTGGGCAGCACAGCTGAGAACTATAAATGACGCATTTGCTCCGGGTAGGGCGGATGGAGGTTTTAAGCTTTGGGCTGGAAAAGGAATCAAACAACTAAAATATGTTTTTGGCAAAAATAAGACTCTGCTTTCATTTGAAGAACTTATGGCTAAATGTAATATTCCTAGAACACACCTGTTTAAAATTTTCCAACTCAGGGACTTTATAAAGGTTAAACAAGCATAGCCTGATAAATCAGTCCGCACATTACCACCCCCTGTTGGTGGGTGGTGTGTAGTGTGGACTGACCCCGGAGATATTTTATTTTATTTCGTCTCGCCTGAAGAGCGGGCGAATTGAATGGGCCAATCAGGGCTGTAGACTTGAGGCACGTGGTAGGCTGGTCCGGTCCCAGCCCCCCCCCCCCCCCCCCCCCCCAGCCCCTCCCTTCGGAGCTGTTCTGCCCACGTGAGAGTCCCTAGTGGACTCTGATTGGTGCTCTTCTGCCCACGTGAGCCGCTAGTGGACTCTGATTGGTCCGTGAAAACTGTCATGGCGGAGTCAGACTAGACTCGAATTCTTTTAATAAACTATACAATAGTGCCGTTTCATTACGTTTTAATACCATTTTGTACTAACGTAAACATGCAATCATATAATATGTTATGAGAAATAACATATTTTTGCAATGTCACGCCACGTCGCCGTCCGGGGCTCTAAGCGTGTGTGTGTGTGTGTGTGTGTGTGTGTGTGTGTGTGTGTGTGTGTGTGTGTGACGTCAATAGGCTTTAGCCCGCCCCCGCTGAAGTAGAATCTCCGTCCGAAGGATCAGACTCTTTCCCAGAACGAAGTAAAACGTAGTGTGTGAAAAGTCTGACGCTTGCAGTCAGGCTAAAACAAGCACAGTCTCTGACGATTCCTCCTCTGTCGATAATAGAAAGAGCTCTCATCAGGAATCCCTTTGAAAGGGGCATCATATCTGGGTTTTATACTCTCCTGGTGGACTTCCCTCCCGAAACATCTGAATCTAGATTTAATGCCTGGGACTCTGATTTACAAGGGGAGCTAACAATGGATGAGTTTAACACAGCCTGTGAGGAGGCTCAGGCACATACTAGTAATACTTGTTTAAAATTGCTGCAATATAATTGGCTGATGAGCGTGTAGAAAAAATACACATCACGCCAGAAAAAATAAACACATTTAATTCTAATGTCCCAGACACCTGTAACAGATGTAACGATGATAAAGGCACTCTGTTCCATTGTTTGTGGGCATGTCCAAGAATAAAGGAGTTTTGGGAGGAGGTTAGGAAGGAGTTACAACGGATACTACTTATTAACATTGAGCTTGATCCAAAACTCTTCTTATTAGGCCTTTACCCGATCGGTCATAAGATAAAAAACTGCGAGATAAAATTTCTGGATCTTGGGTTCCTACAAGCCAAAAGGGTTATCGCCCTTTCCTCATGGAAAAAGACAGGGAAACCTAGCATCGCTCATTGGTTTAAGGAACTATCTTTATACCTTCCTTTAGAAAGAATTACATACACTCTCAAAAACAAACAAGAGCTATTTGAGAAAATATGGGGGAATTTTATTCAGTATGTCAAGGGTTAGTTTACTAGATTAATATTTCTATTTGATGACCTTGTGTTGACCTTGTTTATTGTAAATCTATTTTAATTAAGGGAAGCGCTCACTATCCCGACTATCCGCTGTTCCGACATGGTCGGCAGGTTAGTTACTTAGCGTCGGCAGGTTAGTTACTTAGCGTAAGGCAGGTTAGTTACTTAGCGTAAGGCAGGTTAGTTACTTAGCGTCGGCAGGTTAGTTACTGAGGTAAGGTTTACTGAGGTTAGGTTTAGGGTTGGGGGTAGAGTAAAGCCCTTTGCACACAGGACAGTTGCGTTTTTTTCGTTTGCGGCATGAATGAAACGCATTGGATTTGGTGTGCAAGGCTGTGCGGAATCGGCGCTGCGGATCCAAAAAGGAGTCATAAAAGGAGTGATGAGTTTTTTACCGCATGCGACAAGACGCACAAATCGAACTGGGTTCGATCGAGAAAAAAACGCACGGCGGCAGCCACTCGTCGCACGGCTAATTCGGAGCCGGTGTGCTTGAGGTCATAGAGAATCATTGTTTTCTTTTCAAAAAATTATATTGTCCGTTTTATCCGTGCGGTTAAACGCGCCTGTGTGCAAAGGGCTTTAGGGTTAGTTTTAGTGTCGGAATACCGGCCCGTCGGAACACTGATGCGGACCCTTTAATTAACAGTGTCTGATAAATGCCTAGATTATAAATGGTAAAGTACTCCAGTATTTCAACTAAAGTACAGTAGGAATTGCCTGGCTCCAGCCCATAGACCCGCCCACTCTCTGAGCGGACTGGTTCTCTTGGTCTGGTGTTGTCATATGACGCTTAACTTATGGTATCTTGACGCACCAGCCAATGAAATCAATGCAATTCGGAGGAGGGGGTGGGTCTAACGAGAGAGCAAATAAGCAGAAACAGAAAATCAACTCAGCTAGAGCTCTTAAAATTGCTCCCTTTGAACTTCAAAGGCGTTGTGAACCGTTGTAATTGATCAAGCCATACAAGTGTCAATGGCTCGTTAGTGATTCTCTCTAATCAATGAAACATCCAGGCCAACGACCTGTTGATGCCTGTCATAGAGGGGAGGGGGAGGGGGGAATGTTTTGGGGGGACAATGGGGACAATGTCAGACTCAAGGTCTAGCGCTGAGTCTGAAATCAGGCTACAGTACAGTAGGAACAACTTACTAGCTGAACTACAGTAGTCTAGATATACTGTAAGTGCTAAAGGAGCTGCTGAACTACATTTCCCAGCAGCCTGTGGGTAGCCTCACTATGGCCGGCTTTACACTGCCACTGAAATCTAGCCTGAATCAGAACTGAGTCACTTCAAAAGTGGAATCCGATTTTTTTTAAATAGTCTAAATCCAAACATGTCACATGCAGGTCACATGAAATCCGATTTTGAAAAACCACATCCAGAGGTGGTTTCAAATCCGATCCATATCGGATCTGAGGACATCTGACTCAGTCTGAAAGCAGCAATCCACCCCATTGAGTTATACGCAGGTCACATGCAAGTCACATCAAAGTGACCAAGCGTCACTTGCTGCGCAACCCGAGCGCGGAGCGCCGACGTCAACAGAGCGCGATTATTTACTATTTGATTACAGCGCATATTACAGCACGCTGAGGCGTGATTACAGGTCCAACTGGGAAAGATGGATAACCACGCCCCGGACTCATTTTTGAAGCTTGTGATTGGCTGGACCGGACGTAGGGAGCGCTCCGTCGTAGTCACTTGGACCGCGCGAGGTGCACCAAAACCCAATTATCATGGTGTTTATCGTGCGCTTGCCCAGGCCTTACGGCCTGGGCATAAATATAACGATTGCATTCACCACGGCTTCGTAACTCGCGCGGCGCTCCGCCGGCCGCGCAGCCCTGGCCCGCTCTTCGCGGCCACTCGCGCCTGCGCCGCTCGGGGGCGAAGAGCGGGACCAAGGTCCGCTGGCCTTCGCGCCGCTTGCAATGTCGTGGACAATAACTGTGAAAACGAGCGCTCTATGCCGTTTCCATCCATCTTTCCCAGTTGGATCCGTAATCACGCCACGCTGAGCACATGAGAAAAACAAGAGAGGAGAGAGAAAACATGTGAGCTAAATAGATACAACCAGAGAGAAGAGCGAAACACAAGAGTGAAGAAAAGGAGAGAAAAGGTTTTTGTTGTTGTCGCTTGTCTGTTATGTCACATTTCCTGAACACGTGATCAACTAGCATCAACGTTGTGACGTGACGTCATGGCGCCGACGTCGTTACCACGGTAACCAAAGCAGATATGTAGACGCAGGGCAGCTTTGGGCTGACGCTGTTAAAATCAGTCAGAACGCACAGATCAGATCTGTGTCACTTGCAAATGCAGTGTGAAAAGTCGGGCCAAAAGATCAGATTTGAGAACCAAATCGGATTTGGGCTGGATTTGACTGCAGTGTAAAGCCGGCCTATATTTCCTGAATGATGAGGCTTTCAAGCAGCAAACCACTTAACCCCTCGGCCTCTGGAGTAGATTTACTCTGACCTGAGCTGCAACCGTACTTGGTGACAACTGTGTTTCAATACTGCTTATTGTATTGTATGTGCTATTGTAATCTCTAGGTCTAGGACAATAATAATATTCAGACAATATTTGTGTTATTTTTGATATTTTCTTGACTTTCCATAGATTATAAACTCGGGGGGCACCACTTGCAACTGAGGGTGCACTTGTTGATTTTTTTTTTCTACTAAAGAATACAGGAAAGGTCGACCTAAAACAAAGTCGACCCAAACTTGTTTCCCAACGGGTCTGTGGCCTTAAGCTAGATGCAGAATAGACCGAAATCTAATCTCTGCTTCTGGGGGTCCCTCGAACAAAATATTTTGAGATGGGGGTTCGCGGCCAAAAACCCATTTTGGGGGTCCTTAACCACTGATGAGCACATTCTAAAAATGTTTAAATCTTAACAGTTTTCCTGAAAAAACTTATGTTGCTATCATTGTTAATCAAACCTTGTCATGTCAAGGGCCCCCATAATGATATGTATTTGGCCACGGACCCCCATCGCTAAATATTTTGTTCCAGGGACCCCCAGAAGCAAATATTAGATTTTGGTCTATTCTGCATCTAGCACTTTTCAACCTATGTTCATATAATAGGTCCTCACTAATGTTCATGATAAAATATCACAATTTTTTTCTACTCAGTTTGGGTCTCATAGGAGAGCTGTGGGTGGGTCAAATCCTTCTACCGGTGACATCATCAATGGGAAATGCAAGCTAATAGAAACTGCAGGCTTTCTATTCCTGAAAAAGTTGCAATGTTAAAGTGGAAGCCATTGTTCTCGTGATAATAGAAATCTAAATATTATTTTTCAAAAATGTTATTACATTTTCTTTTGTCAAACGATGATGTCACCGGTAGAAGGATTTGACTGCTCTCCTATGAAACCCAGACTGAATAGAAAAGAATTGTGCTATTTTATTATGAACATTAGTGAGGACCTATTATATGAAGACAGGTTGAAAAGAGGTGGCCTTTAAGGCCACAGACCCGTGGGGAAACGAGTTTGGGTTGACTTTGTTTTAGGTCGACCTTTCCTGCTACCCTACTAAATAAATGTGTACTTTTCCATGGTTCTGAGATGGCCTTCTCATTAAGTAGATTCAAGTAGATGACAGCAAATGAGCACAGTATATTTATCTTAAAGAGTGCATAGGTTTAATGTATTCTTTTAGTTTTTTTATTACGACAGCACTTAAACACAACAGCAATGAATCAATACTATTTAAAGCAACCGCATAATCTTATTAGAACAACAACAGGTAACAACTAAAGCTTTGAAGGGATATCAGTGATTAAAAAAAAGGATATCAACAATGAACGGTCCCATCCTCTTTTACAGTACACTTTAAGACATAATAAGACATAATAAGACAGAATAAGACAGAATAAAGCCATAATAAGAAATAATGTGTTGGTAATTGTTAAGATAATTGATTACAATGTTCCTGTTATTATGATGAACACGGTATAGATATCATTTTCAGTGTTAAACGTCAATGCCATACTGTGTTGGGACAAATAAGTAATCCTCGCAATGAGATCTGTCCGCTGCAGGTCACAATGCCCAGGACACAGGATAACAAAATGATATTGCCAAGCCTTGATATCTGGCCTGGCTACTGGGCCCAACAACACGAAAAAATCTGATATCCATTGTTATGCTTAATTGTCCAATCAGAATGTGACTAATGTATTCTGTAACTCCATATATCTGTGAAATTATGTTTTGTATGGGCAGAGAAGCTATGGGTGAAAATGCTCTACTGTACTTGCTGTACAGTACACTTTGAACTCTGACTATACTTTCAATACATCTAATAGAAAAACGGAATTGCGCTGGTGTGGACTCATTTCTTGTGTGGAGTAATTTATTATGGTTGGGGAAAACTGTTTATCCATATGGAATATGATTTCTATTTCCATCAGTAATTAGAGCTAATATATTTTATTAGACAGAAACAAAGACAGAATAGTAGAAAGAGCAAATACATTCTCTGGCACCGTCACCTGCCGCGGAACTGCAGCGGCAGACACTGCCGCACGACCGCTAGTTCGACCAGCAGTCGCACTGCATCGCCGGCGATAGGACCAGCAGTCCCGCCAGTAGGACCGGCGGCCGCCGCACGGACCGGCAGGTCCCGTAGCGGTAAACTGCCCGTCCGTGCTGTGGTGGCTGCCGCGGCAGTTACCAGCAATGCCGGTGCCAGATAATGTATTCGCTTTCTGCTATTCTGTCTCAGCCACCACCGCACGGACGGGCAGTTTACCGCTACGGGACCTGCCGGTCCGTGCGGCGGCCGCCGGTCCTACTGGCAGGACTGCTGGTCCTATCGCCGGCGATATTTTATCTAATAAAATATATTAGCTCTAATTACCATTTCTTATTATGGCTTTATTCTGTCTTAATATGTCTTATTATGTCTTAAAGTGTACTGTAAAAGAGGATGGGACCCAATGGACAATATCTCAGAGGAAACTATTGTACTTTTACTTCACTAAATGTTTCATGGCAACTTTAGTTTTAGTTAGGCCTACTAATACTATGTAGATTATGATTATTGTCACAAGATTTCTTTGCATACATTTTTAAAACTTCCAATACTTAAAATACGTACAAATGATCAGACATCAAACAGTGAGTGAACACTGAGCTGGGTGTAGTTCACACTGATGAATCCCAAAGTTCAGCTGTTTTTATTTTGACGCTTGCTTTGGCAATGTAAACGTATGTTTTCTCATGCCAATAAAGCTACTCTGAATTGAATTGTGAACATGTATCTATTCTGCATCTAGCTTAAGGCAAGACCCAAAGTCAGAGAGAACATTTTGAACTCAAATCTTTGCTTCTGGGGTCCCTGGAACACAATGTTTTGAGATGGGGGTCCCTGGAACACAATTTTTTGAGATGGGGGTCCCTGGAACACAATGTTTTGAGATGGGGGTCCATGGCCAAATACATATCATTTTGGGGGTCCTTGACATGACAAAGTTTGAGAACTACTGATTTAGGCTACAAATGTCTTCTAAATCCTAACAGTTTTTCTGAATGTTGCTATTATATCAGTAGTGTTGCGCGGGCCGACCCGGTGCCCCCACCCGCCCGCCAACCCGCCCGCATGCGGGTGGGTGGGTCAAGGTTTTCAGACTCAATTGACGGGCGGCGGGAGGGCGGGTTATCACCACTCTCATGTGCAAAAAATAAATAAGAATAATCACCTGTTCTTATTTGCCTTTTATTCTTAATAAGAGTAGGCCTATAAGAATAAGAATACAACGTTTGAATACGAGCACGAGCGAGCGAGTTTTAAAATGCGCCAGAGAGGAGCGAGGTTTCTCCTCCGCTCCTTGGTGCGAGGACCGTCCCAATTCCGCTCCTGTTGGGGCCGCGAACCACATTTTGCCAACATTTGACACAACGTGAGCACAGCAGAGAAGATGCACAAACAATTCAACGCGTGTCGCTGATCAGTGATCAGGATTTCACTTATATGTCTCTGTCATCCACACAAGTCCGTTTATAAATACTTTGTGTCGGTTAAGTTATATAACCAGCCAGTCAACGGATACGATTTGAAACACAACTTTCGCAAGTGAGACAGATTTTTTGACTGAATGAACCAACCACGCTCACCTCGAGACTCAAATCGCTCCCTTCTCTCCAATCTGGTGATTAATCAATAACCAACAGGATTTAATATTGTCCGTCTTTTGCTGTCTGTTTAAAGTGCGACTGTGCGAGGCGCTGTATAAATATGATTAACATAAAACCTGAGACGCCATTCTCACCCCGACGATGCCCCAGAGAGAATGAACGTCTTTGAATGAATGTCTTTTAGGCTAAACCTCAATTTGAACAACACGTTTGTTTATTTAGCCCATGACAATATTGTGCTACTGTAAACCTTTCTGTAAAGCGACTTTGGGTACTTAGAAGAGCCGTATACAAAGATGAGCTATTGTGGAGATGATATACCATATTTTTTTTAAATGCGGGTTGCGGGGCGGGCGGATTCGTTGATTTGTATATTGTTCTGCGGGCACGGGCAGGCGGGTTACGTTCCGTGCGGGCTGTGGGCGGTGCGGGCTATGAAAAAAAGCTGACCCGCGCATCACTATATATCAGTGGTTCTCAAACTGTTTCGTGTCAAGGACCCCAAAATGATATTTGGCTGCAGACCGCCGTCTCAAAACAACTACAGTTGCATTAGAGTGGTACAGTTTGTGAAATGTGGAGTTACAGCTGTTACGAACCATGTGCCCAGGGGGCAAAGGAAGGTGTGCTGCATTTGCCCCGACATAAAAGGTTGTCCACCAGAAATATTATCTATGACCCAGTAGGATCACAACCTATATGGACAACCCGGTCAATTTGTACGGCAAAGTTCCAATATGGCCGCCTCAATATTAGCCCCTATTAGTTTTAATGGGGGGTGAATAGGGAAAAGTTTTAAACTGAGGGATATTTCCACGAAACTTCACAGGTTGATCAATGGTATAAATATGAACATTTTTTGTATTGCGAGTTTCCATGAAATCCAATATGGCCGCCACAATATGGCCGCCATAATGTAAGGACCCAGAAAATAGGTTTTGCCTCTAACTTCTGAACCAGATGAGCTAGAAACGCAAACTTGGTGTCTATTTCATGGTGTCTGACCATGGGAGACTCAATGGAATAGATAATTTTATTATTGGTTGTGTCTGGACCTTTATTGTGCATATTTGCAAGATGGTGGATTCCCAAAATAGAGCTTTAACATAATTTCTACCATGATTGTTGACTGCTTTTGCAAATACAAGCAATATGAATCCATTTGCTAAGATTTATGGCACAGAAGGGACTTATACCTGTATTATTCTTGAGTTTGCATGTTGTCAAAATGGCTGTAAACGAGATATTATATTTCCTGTCCGATTCTACTGTATGTAGTTGTAGCAATGACTTCAGATAAAATCAGAGACCAAAACAATGTATCTTAGAAATTATTTTTTTAATAAAAAAATTAATAAAAAAAGAGAGAGATTATCTCTATGAAATGAATGCAACTGCCTTTTTGGGTCTTTCACACATAGACATGCACATGCTTTCCAACAACTTCAGCTTCAGGGAAATTATAATGAACACATGATTAAAACAGGCTGCATTATAATGCAAATAATTGCTAGTCACTATCACTGTCATGTGTACCTATCCTGCTGCATCTTGTCTCCAGTCCTTGGCAACGACACCCCAAGTAGCATGCAATTCCCTTCTTCGCACATGAACAGTTTTTCTGGCAGCCTTTGATACAGCTACATGATATTGCCTTGTCCATTGATATAGGCCAGGCTGGCTCTGTAGATGGACAGGGGACTGCCTTCCCATGGCGGCAGCATGATATAGGCATCTATATCATGCTGCCACCCACCTCCTAGACCTTCCAGAGCTGTGGGTGAGAACAGAGCAGGATGCATATCTTCCTATCCATCACATGGTCTCAGCCCTTGGACTCGCACAGTGTCGTGCCCTGCCCTTTATTCACAGCCTGAGTGGCAGAGATACCACCAGCTATCCCTTTTTCACTGGAAAGAAGGCATGGTTCAAGACCAGCATGGGTCTAGATCTCCCTGCACTTCAGGAGTTTGGTGAAAATTCCTCTTATTCCCTCTCAGAGGATGTCAAGAATCAGGCTAGAGACCTCACAATAGCTGTATATGCATCAAAAGCTGACCATTCGGAGGACTTTGACCTGGCAAAGCTGAGAGTGTACAAGTTCCTAAATAACCGATCAACCCTGTTGAAGCTGCTGCCACCTACAGAAAATGCCTTTGGCCTGCACCTGAAAAGAGCTGCTCTTGCAGCCATAATAGATAAAACTGCACACATCGCGAAGCCAGACATCCCTTGCTTCACTGAATATGGATGGTCTCTCAGTGATGGGAAGGCAGTCCCCTGTCCATCTACATAGCCAGCCTGGCCTATATCAATGGACAAGGCAATATCATGTAGCTGTATCAAAGGCTGCCAGACAAACTGTTCATGTGCCATCCATCCATCCATCCATCCATCTTCAACCGCTTATCCGGAATCGGGTCGCGGGGGTAACGGTTCCAACTGAGACTTCCAGATTTCCTTATCCAGAGCAACTTCCTCCACTCCCTCAGGGAGTATACCGAGGCGTTCCCAGGCCAGTCTGGAGATATAATCCTTCCATCTGGTCTTTGGTCTGCCACGGGGTCTCCTCCTAGTGGGACGTGCATCGAGGACCTTCCTAGGAAGGCGCTCGGGGGGCATCCGTACTAGATGCCCGAACCACCTAAGCTGACTCCTTTCCAAGTGAAGGAGCAGCGGTTCTACTCCAAGTCTCTCTCGGGTGATTGAACTTCATGTGCGAAGAAGGGAATTGCATGCTACTTGGGGTGTCGTTGCCAAGGACTGGAGACAAGATGCAGCAGGATAGGTACACATGACAGTGATAGTGACTAGCAATTATTTGCATTATAATGCAGCCTGTTTTAATCATGTGTTCATTATAATTTCCCTGAAGCTGAAGTTGTTGGAAAGCATGTGCATGTCTATGTGTGAAAGACCCAAAAAGGCAGTTGCATTCATTTCATTGAGATAATCTCTCTCTTTTTTTATTAATTTTTTAAATGAAAAAATAATTTCTAAGATACATTGTTTTGGTCTCTGATTTTATCTGAAGTCATTGCTACAACTACATACAGTAGAATCGGACAGGAAATATAATATCTCGTTTACAGCCATTTTGACAACATGCAAACTCAAGAATAATACAGGTATAAGTCCCTTCTGTGCCATAAATCTTAGCAAATGGATTCATATTGCTTGTATTTGCAAAAGCAGTCAACAATCATGGTAGAAATTATGTTAAAGCTCTATTTTGGGAATCCACCATCTTGCAAATATGCACAATAAAGGTCCAGACACACCCAATAATAAAATTATCTATTCCATTGAGTCTCCCATGGTCAGACACCATGAAATAGACACCAAGTTTGCGTTTCTAGCTCATCTGGTTCAGAAGTTAGAGGCAAAACCTATTTTCTGGGTCCTTACATTATGGCGGCCATATTGTGGCGGCCATATTGGATTTCATGGAAACTTGCAATACAAAAAATGTTCATATGTATACCATTGATCAACCTGTGAAGTTTCGTGGAAATATCCCTCAGTTTAAAAATGTTCCCTATTCACCCCCCATTAAAACTAATAGGGGCTAATATTGAGGCGGCCATATTGGAACTTTGCCGTACAAATTGACCGGGTTGTCCATATAGGTTGTGATCCTACTGGGTCATAGATAATATTTCTGGTGGACAACCTTTTATGTCGGGGCAAATGCAGGTTTCCTAAAAAAAGGCTGGTTTGCCCCCTGGGTAATGACAGATCTAGGGGCATAGCCCGTAACGGAGGAGTGGACAGGACATCAATGTATCAAAAGAGCACAATGTTTATTTACAATAATTATTAGTCCTATTAAAATAAGAATGGTCCTGCCATTTGCAGAAAAGGTATCAAAGTCCTCAATGAAGGTTTACAGTATTTACCATAATGAATATTACTGACAGATCAGATGGTCAAATTATCATTACATCATTACATGTTAGGGTTTAGAAGGCACAATTAAAGATGCCACAAAACAAAATAGGCCATTACCAGAGAACAGAAGCATAACTCGTGATTTTGGATATTGTACTATTGTGATTGATTTGGCATTAGTGTTCTTCTAGCTTATTTTAAAGAAATCGATATCGGAAAAATCGGTTTTGGCAGGTCAGACCTTCATAAAACCGGTGGATCGGTATCGGCCAAGTATTTTGCAATCGGTCCATCTCTAGTTTGTAAGGTGTGTTTTAAGTACTAGAAGCTGGGCCGCCCTTCGGGCGGCCCAGCGTCTAGTCGGCGACCTGGCCAACTCGGAACAATGTAAATAGGGAATGAATGCCCCGCCCTTTAATGCAAACCCCATTATACCTGTTTTCATAGGACCCGTTTTGACCATCTGTCTGCCTGTGTCCATTTATGCCCATATATGGAGATATCTGTATCTGTCTGTCTGTCTGTCGGCGTCCATTTTATGTCCATATATGGAGATCACTGCAGTTATAGTTCTGGGTCCATTTTATGCCCATATATGGAGATATCTGTCTATCTGCGTCCATTTTATGCCCATATATGGAGTATCTGTCTGTGCCTCCAACTGTGTTGCAGACACAGTGCCGGTTCCCCCTTTAATGCAAACCTCATTATACCTGTGGTCATAGGACCCGTTTTGAACATCTGTTTGCCTGTGTCCATTTATGCCCATATATGGAGATATCTGTATCTGTCTGTCTGCGTCCATTTTATGCCCATATACGGAGATCTTTGACCATCTGTTTGCCTCTGTCCATTTATGTCCATATATGGAGATATCTGTATCTGTCTGTCTGCATTCCATTTTATGCCCATATATGGGGGCATTCATTTTATGCCCATATATCATATGCCCATATATGGAGATCTCTGCATGAGTCAGCCCTTGTGCCGATACGTCCATTTATGCCCATATATCTGTGTAGCCCATATGGAGATCTGCCCATATGCCCATATATGGAGATACATAACCATGGCATTTTGTGTTGACTCATGTTGCGTACGCGATGTCAGAGCCTTTTATGAAATGATGTCACAATGAGTCAGCGCTTGCGCCGATTTCCTCCGGAACAGCCTGATGTCAACAATCAGCTCCGCATAAGGAGATTCCGAACGTTTTGCGCCGTTTCTGAAAAAACGCGCGTCGGGTCGATTTCCTCCGGAACAGCCTCCGAACGTTTTGCGCCGTGAGTCAGCAGAAGTGATGTCAGATTGCCCATATGCCCTGCCCATATGCCCATATATGTAGCCCATATGGAGATCTGCCCATATGCCCATATATGGAGATCTCTGTATGAGTCAGCCCTTGTGCCGATACGTCCATTTATGCCCATATATCTGTGTCCCCTTTATGCCCATATGAGTCAGCAGTGCCCATATGCCCATATATGTAGCCCATATGGAGATCTGCCCATATGCCCATATATGGAGATACATAACCATGGCATTTTGTGTTGACTCATGTTGCGTACGCGATGTCGGAGCCTTTTATGAAATGATGTCACAATGAGTCAGCGCTTGCGCCGATTTCCTCCGGAACAGCAACAATCTGCCCATATGAGTCAGCAGTGCCCATATGCCCATATATGTAGCCCATATGGAGATCTGCCCATACGCGATGTCAGAGCCTTTTATGAAATGATGTCACAATGAGTCAGCGCTTGCGCCGATTTCCTCCGGAACAGCCTGATGTCAACAATCAACAATCAGCTCCGCATAAGGAGATTCCGAACGTTTTGCGCCGTTTCGGAAAAAACGCGCGTCGGGTCGGGTCGAGGCCGGGCACTGCACTCCGCGCCGCGGCGGAGAACGCGCGTGCCGAATCTGAAGCCGGTGGGACGAACGGTTCTCGAGATATGCGGATTACATACACGCAGTCACGCAGAGACTTCTCGCATTTATAGATAGATGACAACAGCTAGCCCCTCTCGGGACCCCAAAATCACCTCTTTTTATATTTTGACGTCGGTGAATGGGGTCCCTTGCTCCTCCATTGGGTCTCTCTGATACGCAACGCTACCACTGTCTGGTCTCGGACGAATACAGCGTAGCTCAGATGTTGTTGAGATTGTTTAAAGATACCCAGAACTGCACTAGCAGAGTGTGGAAACGTGTGCGAAATCGGCGATGCCGTTAAGTATCATTAATTTATCTGTGAAAATTTAGCAGCTTTTTCCAAACTGTCTCTCGCTTCCTCGTTACGACACATATCCCGCATCCCCGCGGTGTGGTTGGCTATGTTCCTGCCTCTGATCTATCAGAGACAGGCTGACACTACCAGCTAGCCAAAAGACGCCGTGGGGAGGCGGGACATGTGACGCGAGAGACAGTTTGGAAAAAGCTGCTAAATTTTCACAGATAAATTAATGATACTTAACGGCATCGCCGATTTGCGGCGCTTCGCACACGTTTCCGCGCTCTGCTAGTGCAGTTCTGGGTATCTTTAAACAATCTCAACAACATCTGAGCGACGCTGTATTCGTCCGAGACCAGACAGTGGTAGCGTTGCGTATCAGAGAGACCCAATGGAGGAGCAAGTGACTGTATTTACCTAGCCGCAAATTGCAACACTAGATTTTTTTTATACTCGGATGAATCTAGGGTTGCAATACCTCCCATAGGGATCCAATGCATCAAAACAGTTTTTTGCTATCTGATTGTATCAAACGACTTCAAACTCACCAATATTGAGGCTCTATGGGAAGCTTGGAATTTACTCTTGCTATCTGCAAAGTGTTTGTTTCAGAAAAATCTACCGTAGAATTGTTATGATTTATTTTCTGTCAAGAAATCCGAGCAGACATGGTTTATTTTCAGTGTTGAACTTCGGAAGCGCTTGTATTCTATAACGCCATGTCCCGCTGCCTCCTGCATTATGTGACATTTAGAACCAGGTGGTCACAGGACCGTTGAGGGATTTTCCGCGAGCGCTTCCAAACTCCAGGACTTAGAAAAAATTATCACCTGAACCAAATTTCTTGGATAGAAAGTAGCTCCTAACATGTCTACTGTGGATTTATCTGAAACAAACACTTTGCAGATAGAAAGAGTAAATTCCAAGCTTTCCATAGAGCCAGAATATTGGTGAGTTTGAAGTCGTTTAATACAATCAGATAGCAAAAAACTGTTTTGATGCATTGGCTGCCTATGGGAGGTATTGCAACCCTAGATTCAACCGATTATAAAAAAAAATCTAGTGTTGTTGTAATTTGCGGCTAGTATTTACCGTCATCAAAATATAAAAAAAGGTAAATTCAGAAACGTAAGGGGCTAGACAACAGCAGGGCTTACAATATTACAATATATTTGGACGCTGGTTGGCACATTTGGTACAATTATGAATATGATGATTATCATCATATTCACGAATTAAGAGAAGGTTAATAATATAGCATACACTTTGTCTACATTTATTTTGACGAATGAAAACTAGAAGAATCTGTGACGAATATGTTGCCTAAGCTTATTTATTTTATTTCATTTACTTCTTTATTTTATAGTCACGTGACTTTTTTTTGTCCTCTTCTCTCTGTATGTAATGTAATTTTTTGCCAATAAAAAAAAACCAAAAAGAAAAGAAAAAGAAACAGGATGACATGATGACGTAATGACGTCGAGGTGCGTAACTTGTAAATAGACTAAGCCCCCATGCTCCCCCCCCCCCCTTTTTCTTTGTATTCTGCCTTTTGTATTTGATGTTATGCTTTTGAAACTGATATTATCCTAGATAAAGTACTATGTTCTATCCGTCTGTCTTTCAATGTTATATGAGATACTTAAAGTGTGGTTCCTGTGGAAATAAGCCTCGGCTTTCTAGGATCTCCTTTTAGTTGACCTTGTACCAGTGATTTGTACTGTCATGAAACTGTACTTTTTTCTATTGCAAACTTCTAATAAATTCTTCAATCAATCAATCAACGCCGCGTGCGGTGAGGACGAAGACGCCAAGGATGACGTGCTGACGTCTTGACGTCGAGGCGCGTAACGCAGGTGAGCAGGGGCGTCAATTCGGTATGGCAGGGGAGGGTAGGCATATGCAGCTGCCATACCCTGGGTCCAGGGGGGGGGGGGGAAAGTTACATTTAAATATAAATCCACGAATGTCTCGTCTGTTCTGGTTATTAGGCTATGTTGTTAAATTACAGTAAAATAACTACAAATGCAAAATTTAACAACATGGTGTTATATGCCAAGCCTGTGCCTTTAAGGGGGGCGGGCTTAGGAGCAGTACGGGATGACGTTGACGCTGTGTTTTGGAACCGGCGCGGAAGTGAATGTGCGTGTGTGATGCTGGCATAGAGCTATGCTGGGGAGAATATATTAGTGAGAAGTGAATACAAGTGGATTCATTGTGAAAACGTGACGTTTATGCTGTATGTTCCTGCCTGGCCTTGGAAGTAATAAATCATTGCTATCTACACAGAAGTTGTATGGACTATTGAATAAGTTACCACAGGACACGAGCCAAATCATTGCTATAAACAGTGAAAAAGGTAACACTGGGGGCACGTCCGGGACAACTACTGTAAGTAGAGACACAACGAGAGTTGTTTTATTATTCACCAAGGGAAAATGGAGTACAATCGCACAAATCCCTTCTGGAGAGAGAATGAAGGCAACATCACCAACCCCTTTGTGACTAGCATGGAGCTAACGTTAGATTCGCGGGTCCGAGGCAATGCATCACCGACGCATGTACATATGGACTATACACCAACGTCTCCACATCCAATTAACCCCTTCACAACATGGCCAGCTGAGCAAATGGCTACTACTACACAGGGTGAGTCAGTGACTTTCTATCAGATGTGTTCCCCCTCCCCAATGCCACTGTATGGAAATGGAAATGGCCACATTGCAGCCTCTGCTCTCACTGCTGACAGGCAGCCCATTAACCCTTTCAATCCCATGAACTATAATTACTGTGTCACCAGCACCCCAGCCACACGCTATCAAGCACCTTTCCTACAGGCTGCATCGCCCCCCAACCCATTTATAATGCCACAATATATGGCTGCATCACCCCACACCCCATGTATGCCACAATATATGGGCCAGAATTATGGAGTTCAAGCCATGGGCTACAACTACATCCCGCCAATGAATGCACAGCTGCCAATAAGAAATGAACAGTGTGATTATGACTGGTTTGACACAACATTGGCTAAGCCTACTACTCACAGCTACCCCCAACCATCATTGTGCTGTGAGGACTTTGATAGTGGCAGTGGTGATGAACCTTGTGCAAGGGAGAGGATTCCCACCCTCCGACCAGGTCAGTTTGATGGGTCGGGTGCATGGAAAGACTTTATTTATCAGTTTGAGAGCTGTGCACAAGCAAACCGCTGGTCAGAGAAGACTAAGGTGGAGCAGCTGAGGTTCAGTTTGTGCGGAGCAGCTGGCGCTATCGTTCATAAGAACCCGAGATCGAGCAAGTGGAGCTACCAGGGGATCGTGAACGAGATAGAGGCTGCTTATGGGCCATGCTCGGAGCATGCAGTGGCCACCGGCATCGAACTGAGACAAAGAATCCGGAAACCAGATGAAGCCCTTCACACTCTGCGAGATGATATCTACGAGAAGGTTTCCATTGCATATGCTGATCGTACAGAGCGTGAACAGGATGTCATTGGCGTGGAGATTTTCACAAACGCCCTGGCTGATGCTCAGGTGGTGGAGAAGCTTTTGGAGGAGCGGCCACGCACCCTGGCAAAAGCCTACAGCATAGCCCACAGGTGTGAAGCAACCAGGAGGGCCGCCAGAACAGTCACGCAGTTGATGCGGACAGGCACACCGAGTCCTCTGGAACGAAGAACCAGAGCAGCTACAGTACGTGAAAATTCTGAATCGCTATGGCAAGAGGAACCAGAGGGGCCAGCTGTACGGTCTGTGAATACACCAAAGAGCGCACCAAAATCCCCCCAAGGCTGGCACTCTCAAAAAGGCAACAAGCAAGGGAAGAAGGACTTTGGGGAGTTTATCTGTCACAACTGCTCCGGCATTGGCCATATACAGAGAAACTGCCCCTCCCCTCGTTACCCCAAGCAGCATGCTAGGAATGCTGAACCAGTGTCCGCATCTGACTCAAGCACTGTGGTCATCAGCGCTAAAAATCAGGAAGAGGAGATGTGTGCCCAAGTGGAGATCCATGGAGTGGAGGTTCGTGCCCTGCTAGACTCCGGTGCTCGGGAAAGTGTACTTCCCTTACATCATTTCGAGTCCCTGCCCCTTGAGGCCCGACCCACCATACAACCATCAAACGCCCGGACCCTGCAGGGCCTTGGGCCGGAAAGTCTGCCTGTCCTAGGAGAAGTCGTGATCCAAATACGTGTCGGGAACCACACCCCCAATGTGAGGTTCATCGTGGCCAGCACGGCTGAGGGGACAGAGGTTATATTGGGACACCCATTCCTGAGGCAGGCACGAGCCTGTTTGGACTACGGCCGCAGAGAAATCACCCTCTTCGGGGAGAAGGTACCTCACTGTAATGCCAACTCTGAACCAGACACGCACTTTGTCAGGGTGGCTCGCCGGACAGTGTTGGAGCCGGGCCGCGAGTATGTAGTCCCTGGCACCACCCACCACTCCTCTGCTGCCAAAGGTGAGCTGTTGATGAGCCCCACAAAGAACTTTGTCCAACGACACCATGTCCTAGTGGCTCGCGCCATCGTGCAGGTACAGCGGCCAGCAGACATCCCCATTCGAATCTACAACCCAGGTGCCACGTCTGTCATCTTGAAGAAAGGAACTGTTGCTGGGGTCCTCCAACCGGCAGAGGTGATGGGGGAGGTGGTGTTCCAGGCACCCAAAGACCTCACAGTGTTCGAACAAATTAACCATGACTCTGTTTCTGTACCTGCCCACCTGCAGACCCTGTATACTGAGAGCTGTGCAGCCGTTCCTGAGGATGATCACCAAAGGTTGGCTACCCTACTTAGGTCCTATCCTGATGTCTTCTCTACGGGACCCACCGACCTCGGCCGCACCAGCCTCGTTAAACACGACATCCTGACCAACCCTGGGCCTGCTGTGAAACAACATCCCCGCAGAATGGCCAGTGACAAACAGGCTGCAGCAGACCAGCAGGTGCAGCAGGGCCTGGAGACGGGCATAGCTCAGCCCAGTAACAGCAGCTGGGCTGCACCAATCGTAATGGTGCGGAAGAAGGACCAGAGCTCCCGCCTGTGTGTCGATTACAGGCTGCTAAATGAGCTCACCATTAAAGACGCCTATCCCCTGCCCCGGATCCAGGACACACTGGACACCTTGTCCACTGCCAAGTACTTCAGCACACTGGACTTGACATCGGGATACTGGCAGGTGGAGATGACCCCCAGGGCTCGCAAAGCTGCTGCTTTCTGCACACGTAAAGGACTCTTTGAATGGAACGTGATGCCTTTCGGGCTTTGTAACGCCCCAGCCACTTTCCAGCGGTTGATGGACCGTGTCCTGGCCGGGCTGCAGTGGGAGACGTGTTTAGTGTATCTCGACGACATCATCGTTCTGGGGCGAGACGTCACCGAAATGCTGGAGCGGCTCAGTCAAGTGTTCGCTAGGCTGCGAGAGGCCAATCTAAAATTGAAACCGTCCAAGTGCTGTCTGTTTCGAGAGCAAGTTTTCTACCTGGGGCACATTATCTCCGCCCACGGCGTCGCCACAGATCCCCAGAAGGTGAAGAAAGTGGTGGAGTGGCCCAGGCCTCAGAACGTCTCAGATGTCAGACAGTTCGTTGGGTTAGCATCCTACTACAGAAGATTTGTGCAGGACTTCGCCACAGTGGCCAGACCATTGCATGAGCTCACTAAGAAGTATGCACGCTTCAACTGGACAGACGAGTGCCAGGAGGCATTCGAGGCACTGAAGGTCCGGCTGACGACGACGCCGGTACTCGCTTACCCCTTGGACAGTGGCGAACTCTTCCTGGACACCGACGCCAGTGACTGGGGGGTCGGGGCAGTCCTCTCCCAGATTCAAGCGGGTGAGGAGAGAGTTCTGGCTTATGGAAGTAGGCGGCTGTCTCCTACTGAACAAAACTACTGCACCACCAGACGAGAGCTCCTGGCCGTGGTGGAGTTCACCTCTCACTTCAGACAGTATCTGTTGGGGAGGCCTTTCACTGTGCGGACCGATCACAGCAGTCTGCGTTGGTTGACCCGGATGAGGGAGCCAGAGGGACAACTTGCTCGCTGGTTGGAGAAATTGGCAGAGTACGACTTCCAGGTGGTCCATCGGCCAGGGAGACACCACCAAAATGCTGATGCACTCTCCAGGAGACCATGTAGAAATCTATGCCCCTGCAACGTGGCGGAGCCCGGCCCCAACAACGTCCAGTACCAACACAAGGGGGTGCAGTGCAACCTGGCAGACAGCTCAGCTGAGGGGGGCCTCCTCGTAACACCACCCGGACAACGTCTAGTGGGGGTAGCTGATGCTCCCAGCCACGACGCTCAAGACTACCTCCCAGCACATCCAAGCATCAACAGGGTGATAGAGCCCCACCAGGCAACCCTGTTTGGTGGTTGGACTCAGGAGCAGTTGAAACTAGCCCAGAAGACCGACCCAGACATAGCGCCTGTGTGCAAGTGGTTGGAAGATGGGAGGGGCCGGCCACCATGGGCTGACGTAGCACCTGCCAGCCCCGCCACAAAAGCCTACTGGGCACAGTGGAAACGACTCTATCAGATAGATGGGGTCATATTGAGGAAGTTTTACTGCACTGAAGGAAAAGTGTTCTACCCACAAATCCTGCTGCCACGTACATACCGCACCTGCGTGATGGAGCAGATGCATGACGGGCCGGTGGGTGGCCACTTCGGGGTAGAGAGGACCCTCACCCGCCTGCAGACCAGATACTTCTGGTACAACATGAAAGATGATGTAAACTTGTGGTGCCGCACCTGCACCAACTGTGCTGCTAAAGCTCGGCCTAGGAAAACTCCCCAGGCACCTATGGGCACTGTGAAGGTCGGTGCCCCCATGGAACGGATAGCAGTCGATGTAATGGGCCCACTAAATGAGACAGAGCGACACAATCGCTACATTTTAGTGGTCCAAGACTATTTCAGCAAGTGGGTGGAGGCCTATCCACTCCCCAACCAGGAAGCAACTACAGTGGCTGAGAAGATTGCCTCCGAGTGGGTGTGCAGGTGGGGAGCCCCGTTTTCTTTACACAGTGACCAAGGTACAAACTTTGAATCTGCTGTGTTCCAGGGCATGTGCAAGCTGTTGGGGATTGAAAAGACTCGAACTACTCCATTTAATCCGCAGTCTGACGGCCAGGTAGAGCGTTTTAACGCCACCCTGCAGAAAGTCCTGGCTACCACGGCTGAGCGATGCCATTGGGATTGGGATGTCATGATTCCTTATGCCCTCATGGCTTATCGAGCCACTAAACACAGCTCCACGGGGTTGACGCCCAACATGATGCTTTACGGACGGGAAATCACAGAGCCAGTCGACCTGGTGACTGGAGTTTCACTTGAACACGATGCTGCCAGTTCTCCCCCACACTATGTCCTGCAGCTGAGAGAACGCTTGGAACTTTCTCACCAGTTGGCCCGGGATGCCCTGGGAAAGTCAGCCGAACGTGCCAAGCGACAATACGACAAAAACGTTTGTAAAGTCCAATACCAAGTTGGAGATGCAGTATGGTACCTGATTAAAGGCACCAAGAGAGTGAAAAACAAAGTGCGGAAATTTCTGCCTTCCTACGAGGGCCCCTTCTTCGTTGTGGGCCAACTAGATGACTTAGTCTACCGAATCCAAAAGAACCAGAGGGCCCAAGCCAAGGTGGTCCATCATGACAAGCTCAAGCCGTACTACTCCAGGACCCCACTGGACAACAGTTGGGTCTTCCAGAGTGCAGACACATGGGTGCCAGTGGAGGTGCCACCCCCAGCTCCAGACGACGCCGCCGCTGCTCCAGAAGACGCCGCCGCTGCTCCAGACGACGCCGCCGCCGCTGCTGCTCCAGACGCCGCCGCCTCTGCTGCTCCAGACGACGCCGCCGCTGCTGCTCCAGACGCCGCCGCTGCTGCTCCAGACGCCGCCGCCGCTGTTCCAGACGACGCCGCCGTTGTTCCAGACGCCGCCGCCGCTGTTCCAGACATCGGTCCCCTCAACCTGTGGGACGAGCCATCAGAGGACGAGGACTCCGCTGCCGGAGCTCTCCAGGGTTTCTGCTCTTCTCCACCGGCTTCGCAAATCCACAGCCAACCCCCTGACAGCCCTGCCTGGTCTCAGCTGGATGTGACCGACATTCCAGATCCAGAACCAGACCAGGGATGTATCCAGTACCTGCCTACGGTTTGTACCCCCCTCAGGAGGCCTCAGAGGGCCCGCAGGGCACCGGACATGTATGGTGATTGGGTGAGTTACTAAACACCACTAAGAACTAAGACATTTATTTCCGAGTTGCTGAACACCATTGAAAACTAAAGACTTTGTTCTGATTTAGCTAGAAGTGAGATCATTGTTCGTGAAAGGGCAAGAATGCGCCCTGATCTCACTGGGAGTAACGGCAGTCTACCCGGAGCTCCCCAGTTAAGAAAAAAAAAAAGAGAAATGGTATTTTGATATTTTTGTACTGATACTCTGCTAAGGTTATGGTTAAGCATTATTGAGTCTACGTTGATCTCTAACAAATATCTCCCTGAGCTGGAGACAGAGTCCTTTTTCATTCAGAGACTGCACTATGGACTAGGTTGAGAGTTTCTAAGATGTTTATTATTCTCTTCATTATGGCCTGTATGTATGTGACAGTATTGGAGTGATGTTAAGGGACTAATCATCATCCAGAGTGGGGGTAGTGTTATATGCCAAGCCTGTGCCTTTAAGGGGGGCGGGCTTAGGAGCAGTACGGGATGACGTTGACGCTGTGTTTTGGAACCGGCGCGGAAGTGAATGTGCGTGTGTGATGCTGGCATAGAGCTATGCTGGGGAGAATATATTAGTGAGAAGTGAATACAAGTGGATTCATTGTGAAAACGTGACGTTTATGCTGTATGTTCCTGCCTGGCCTTGGAAGTAATAAATCATTGCTATCTACACAGAAGTTGTATGGACTATTGAATAAGTTACCACAGGACACGAGCCAAATCATTGCTATAAACAGTGAAAAAGGTAACAATGGTCACTTTAACAAGGTAGACTATTATATTCTCTACACTTTTATTCTCCCCATCTTGACAAAATGGTTTATTCCCAGGTTCAGGAGCAATTCATTATTGTTAATTGTGGCACGTTTACATGCCAAGTTCAGCTGCAGTTGAACAACCTGCCATATCCTGATATCCAGCCCAAGAAACTGTAGAAAATGGGGGGAAAAAATAATGGAATGTACTTAAAATAAATGTATTGTGCCTGTTGCTAAGGCACTTCACGCGTGTGCAAGACACGTTCTATGTTCTATCCGTCTGTCTTTCAATGTTATATGAGATACTTAAAGTGTGGTTCCTGTGGAAATAAGCCTCGGCTTTCTAGGATCTCCTTTTAGTTGACCTTGTACCAGTGATTTGTACTGTCATGAAACTGTACTTTTTTCTATTGCAAACTTCTAATAAATTCTTCAAGCAATCAATCAAAAACACCAGTCATGTTGCCATACCTTAGCTTTTTCTCAACTGACGCCACTGGCGGTGAGGACGAAGACGCCAAGGATGAGGAGGTGACGTCATGACGTCGTGGTGCGTAGCGCAGCGTGCAGTGTGTGGTGAGAGAGACTAGTGTCAGGCTGAGTGTCTGAACCTTTACTGATACACCAGAGCTCTGAGCTGCTGTTTAATCCTTTCATCAAGTCATTACCATGGGACCGACTGGTGAGTGATCATTATAGTCTCATATCAGTTCATAACTACAGTGTTTAATGAGCTGTTCTGTTCTGTCTGGGTTGTTTCTGCTTCACTCTGACATGCTATAGAGAATGGATGGATGCTAGCAGGCTAACAGCGGCTAGCATCATCATCATCATCCCCAATGAATGACTTTAAACTTGACTACTTTTATTTCATTTGTTTTACTTTAGTAAAAGTATTAGTAAATATCACTATTAAAGTCAGTGGTGGAACAAGTACTCAAATGTTTTACCTAAGTAAAAGTATCAATACTGCACTATATAAATACTGTCTCTGTTACATGTAGAAGTCTGTAATTCAAAATGTACTCGAGTACAAGTATGAAAGTGTTGGCATCAAAATGTAGTTAAAGTACAAAATGTTTGAAAATAGCAGATCTACAAACTCACAACGTGTCGCAGGTGTGACGCACTGTGAGCTTGTAGATCTGCTATTTTCAAATAGCCTAGTTATACAATAGGGCTAAAGTGGTTAATGTATGTTTTATAATATTATAATCATTTATATCTGCTAGTAAGTAAAGTTTTCAAGTAATTGTGGTGGAGTAAAATTACAATATTTGGATCCGAGATGTAGTGGAGTAAACGTAAAAGTACTCATATATTGTATATATTTTTGTCAAGAACTCAAATGTGTAAAATAAATAGCTGAGCTGTTGTGAGATGCTGTAGAATGGATGGATGCTAAGAGCTAGCCATCTTCAATGAATGACACTACTTTATATATTTTAACTTTAGTTAAAGTATTAAATATCACAGAGTAGAAATACTCTGTTCTACTTAACTAATTGCATTAAACGTCATTACCTTCATTGTTTTATACTTTAGTAAAAACAGTGGTGTAAAATAACTAAGCATTGTACTTAATGAGTACAAATTGGAGGTATTTGTACTTTACTTGAGTATTTCCAATTACATCTGGGATCCAAATTTTGTACTTTTACTCCACTACATTTATTTGAACACTTAGTTACTTGTTATTTTGCAGATATACATTATAACATTATAAAACATACATAAACCACTTTAGCCCTATTTTATACCCAGGTTATTTGAAAGTAGCAGATCTACAAGCTCACAAAGGGGAAGAAGAGTGAAAGGTCAAGTTTATTAAGTATTGACGGTTCAAGTGGTTAAATATCTGAAAACACAAATTGACATGAATCCAAAATACACTGACGATTGTGCTGTCAAACAATTAAACTATATGGAATCTATGAACAGGTTGTGGGGGTCCCTGCTTCATCTCTCTCTCAACTAAGGGGTCCTTGGCCTGAAAACGTTGAAGACCCCTGTTCTAAAGTCATGTCATCATCAACATGGATCTGTCCCATTTCCCATATTCCCTCCTGATTGGCTACCATTGCCTTCTAAAGTTTGTGTATGCGACGTGACTGTCGCTTATCTCCCGATTAGGGAGTTTTACTGGTAATAATACTAATAATACTACTAATATTAAGGGTAATAATAATAATGATAATCTTCTAGGAGAAGTGGTGTCGCCCGGCCCAGGCAGGGTGTGCAGTGAGAACCGGCTCCGCTGGGACCTGACCCCAGAGCAGATCACACAGATGTCCGACCAGCTGATCTCCAAGACCAAAGAGGTGTACGACCTCGTGGGAGCGCTGGATCTGGAGTCTGTTACCTACCAGAACACTCTGAAAGCACTGGCTGATGTGGAGGTGGAGTACACTGGTGAGTGACACTACCCATGTTAACACTTTCTACACTGTTTGGGAAGAACAGGGGTTGACACTAAGGTCTCAGAGGCAGGTCATGATCTACTTGCCCTCAGGTCTTGGCAACTAGCCCTTGCCCCCCCCCCCCCCCCCACCCACACACACACACACACACACACACACACACACACACACACACACACACACACACACAAATAATAATAAAAAAACATAAAAAAAAAAAACATAAACCTGGTTGCTTGTTTCTCTCTCACAAACAAAACCTGGCAACACTGGACAGCAGACGAGTTGGAGATGTACTTAACTTAGCAGTAGCACAGAACAGAACGCTAACAGACTGCAGTGGACACAGTGACACACATGCTGCTCATGATTAAATGCATTATGTAGCGCAATAGTGTGGATGTGTGTGGCTGGCTACCAACAGGGAGGGAAACATCGGAAAGGCACTGTTGATAGCACGGAAATATTAGACGCTTCGCACGAAAAATAGACGATTCGCGGACATTTTTTGCGCTTTAGCTCCTTCTTCAGCAGCCTTTGCTATAGATTTTGGCACTTTTACGGGAATAGTTCTGTCTTCTTTCACTTTCTCCCCACCGTAAAGCGTGTGCATTAATCTGGCCATGCTTTAGCATAATGTGAATTTGCACGCCTTGTAGATTAGCTGTAAATTTAGCTGTGTGTGTGTGTGTGTGTGTGTGTGTGTGTGTGTGTGTGTGGAGGGATGGACTTGGGAGGGAGGGAGCGAGAGTGAGATAGAGAGAGAGACGGAACACTAGCCCTGTTCAAGTTGGCACAGATCTCATTATTGTAACTCAACATGTGCACTTGCCCTGTCGGGCAACCCAAGAGCAAACTTCACCTGCCCGACCTCTTTTTTTACTTGCCCCGGGCAGTCGGGCAACCGTTAGTGTCAATCCCTGAAGAATGAATCTTCATCCTTGTAAAATCATATACCATAATACAACGAAGAGAAGAAGAAGAAGAATACACATGCTTTCTATAAGAAATGTGTTTTGCTTTCTATAAGAAATGTGTTTTTTGCAACAGTGAGCTCACAGTCAAACGCGACTTGCAGATCGGCAATAAACCTATGCCATCAACGCATAACACTAGAGAGTTGTGTTCTTAAGCTCTTTTCTCTTTGAAAGGCCTATTCTATAACTGCTACTGTACAGTATGTGCTGTTGATGTCACATACAGTGCATACTAGAGCCCTGCACGGGCCTGAAATGTGGGGCCCGGCTTGGCCCGGCCAGTGGAATTAAGGCCCGGCCCGGCCCCAGGCCCGTTGGTGAGTTTCAGAAACGAGCCCGGCCCGGCCCGTAAGCCCGTCACCTTATTATTGTATTAATTATTTTCGTGCGTGGCTTTCACTGCTGCGCGCAGCAGCTACAGTCTCAAGGGCAGTCCATACTGTCACAGACCACCGAAATGTGCGTCGGAAAGGTCCAGTTCAACTACAAAAATGACATCTCTTGCAAACTCTGAAAAGGATTACTCCTAATTTGAGTTCGGAAAGCTGCACGCACGTCGGAAAGTCTGAACTTTCCGACGAAAACTATGGTCGGAGAGGACAGAGACAGTATGTACAGTCCTCTATAGCTGTGCTTAATTGTGCTCTGATTAAAAGAAAGAAGTCAACAGCAGCACAGCAAGTAATTACACACACACACACACATCACAACACAAGTAAGAAATCTTCCTCCACCCACCGTTTGTTATGTTACTGTTTATCCTCACAGCAGAACATTAGACATTGATATTATTGTCGGCTTGCCATGGTTACAAGCCATCTCGTAAAATACGGAGTATCGTTCAGTACTAAAGAGTAAAGACAAACGCATCCCGTAGAGAACTGATTCGGTAGGTATGATTACAGGGCGATTTATTTGAGAAATGACAGTGAAATGGGTGAATCTACAGTAGTGCGCTCCTAATATTCTAGTCTCACTTTGTACGCGGAGTCGCAGACAGCAGTCACACAGAGTTTGTGTCTGTGTGAGTGAGTGTGAGAAGAAAAGCCGCAAAGCCCTCGGCTCGTTGCGGCTTCCATTGGCTAATGTACTCATGTCACGGCCAATCAGAGCCGTGTTGCTATAGATACGGATAGAACCCATAGCCTAGACTATAGCCTAGACTCTAGGCTATGGGAGGCAGCACTCACACACACACACTCCATTCTAGCTATGCGCACAGCCGCACACAGAGATGTCATGTATTCTGAGCCCGGCCCGGCCCTAGGCCCGTTGGTGAGTTTCAGAAACAAGTGGTCGGGTCCCGTCGGGCTTGCAGGGCTCTAGTGCATACATGTTCACAGTGCTGTGAACATGACTTAAGGGACTTCATCACACATGTACAGTACATCAGTGGTTCTCAACCTTTTCAGGCCGCAACCCCAAAAATAATCATATTTTAACTGGGGACCCCAATGAGTCTCTTTTTTTAACTCCAGTTGGATGTTGTTGGTTTGTGCCACATATCTGTGTGGATGGTACTGTAAGTACATCTTAGGCCTGTCCTCTAAAAATCGACGAATCGACGCGTCGTTTTAAGCCCCCGGAATCGACGCCAATTGTTTGAGCCGAGCCGTCAAAAATATATATATCTTTTTATCACACCAGTTACTGTGGTGCGGTAGGAGAGCGCTGGACTGTGACTGTCATGTAATTCTTATTGAGTCCATACGTCCTAATACTTGTAAACTAGACTTAAAAATAAAATCAGTTCACGTGACTTGAAAGTTGCCTTGATCATATGACAGGGAGCTCTTATTTTGAAGTTAACCGCTTGGATTATTCTCAATCTACTCTCAAGTAGATTATTCTACTTGAGAGCTGGCCAAAGAAGCAGCAGAGCCAGCGCGACGCGCTTTCACTTTCACTGCCGTGGGTGTGTGGTGGTCTCAGACTCAGGCTGAGGAATAGCGACGGGCGAACTGTTTTCTTTTTATTATATCGCACCAGATCGTCAACATAGCTCTTTTGATACAGCAGCGCTGTGCTCTGAGAAAATACAACTTGTGGAAATAATACACGACATGCTGTCAAAGAGATGCATTATTCTCTCCTCCGTTGTTCTACTCTGCTCCACAATTCACAATTACACACGGCTCGACGCAATCTTATCGTCATTAATGTCCAATGTCCACCGCTATCATGTCTCAATATGCACGGTAGTTCATGGATCTAATTCACTTTAAAGGCTTAAAACATATTGCTGTTTTATTGTATTACGTTGACGTGGTTTAAAAGCTTAAAGCACCACTTTTTTTTTTTTTTTTTTTTACATAAACGATTCGTCGACGCGTCGGATTAACCCCCGCGACTCGAGTCGACTTGATAAATCCTGCGTGGAGGACAGCCCTAGTACATCTAGCAGGTCTCCTGTGGTCCACACAGTGAACAGAAGCTCTGAGTCTGCAGGATGTTTCTGCTCTGGTCAGCGTTTCACTGAAAGAACACAGCAGCTCGCATGATGGGGACAAAGCTGTTATTGTTACCACTGCTGTTTGTCACACACTGGTGGTGTGTGTGTGTGTGTGTGTGTGTGTGTGTGTGTGTGTGTGTGTGTGTGTGTGTGTGTGTGTGTGTGTGTGTGTGTGTGTGTGTGTGTGTGTGTGTGTGTGTGTGTGTGTGTGTGTGTGTGTGTGTGTGTGTGTGTGTGTGCGTGCGTGTGTGCGTGTGCATGTGTGTGTGTGTGTGTGTTAGGGCATTCACGAATAGTGATTTTTAGTATTCGAATTATTCGACCTCAAAGTATTTGAATAGTTGAATATTCGACAGGACTGGCCAAACTGTCAAATATTAAGTAAGCAAGAGGCGAACGAGGCGTTGTGAGCATGTAGATCTGCTATTTTCACAATAGTTATCTGCGGAACCGAGTCACATTAAATGTAATACCTACAATTCCATGTGCTTGTCAGGGTTCTTATGACTTCCTATCTAGCCAAGCTTTATAAACCATGAAGAAACATATATTTTTTTAAAGACAAAACAATAAAAAAAAGAAAAAAAGAATAAGCGAATATTCGACTTCAGTGATATGCCGAATAGTGACTTTGATATTCGAATATTCAAATATTTGGTGAATGCCCTAGTGTGTGTGTGTGTGTGTGTGTGTGTGTGTGTGTGTGTGTGTGTGTGTGTGTGTGTGTGTGTGTGTGTGTGTGTGTGTGTGTGTGTGTGTGTGTGTGTGTGTGTGTGTGTGCGCTGCGTGCACGTGTGTGTGTGTTAGGGCTACAGCTAACGATTATTTTCATAATCGATTAATCAGACAATTATTTAAAAACGATTAATCAGACTATGTCACTTATTTAGATTGATTTGAGGTTCTTTTAGACACAACAAGAAATACCTTAAAAATTAATAATTCATTCAAAAATACATCATTTTGTACATTTTGCTCAGCTGCCGATTAGGTTGCTACTAAAAGACAAAAAAACGAAATAAATACCTTTTTTTCTGACTGCATACGTTTGATTAAAGAATGGCAACACATTAGTCAGGCAAAAAGGTAACGGTACTCTTTTCAAATTGGCCACTTAAAAATAAATATTAAAATTTGTTCTAGACCCCATATTCCTGCACGCTATTAAAGGAGTAGTTCACCCCCAAAATGACTTTTTTGCTATTGATTACTTGGGAACTTTTTTTTTTCTTTTCTTTTTTTTTTATGTATATAAGACAAAGATTTGATTATAGTTAATTTACCCCATTGTTTCCGGATGGGGACCGGAAACAATGGGGGTAAATTCATTGAATTCATTCATTCATTCATTCAAATTATTAGCCTAGGAATGCAACAGAAACCTAAAAAAATCAAACCTCGGTTCAAAGTGAAGCGGTGCATTTTCATTCTATGTGTTCTAGAGCTATGAGACCTGTGTTCTAGATCTATACATTCTGTGTTCTAGATCTATACTTTCTATGTGCTTTAGTTCTATTTATGAATTCTGAATGAATGAATGATTTTGTCTAGAGGGCCAAATTGTCATGTGAAGCTTGACCAATTCTCAATCCTGCATGCACAGGACATGTACGGGACAGACAATGCCACTCCTTGAGAATCAATGGGAATCCTCAAAAAAAAACATGTACGGGACAGACAAAGCCATTCCTTGGAAGCGGCTTTCACCGCTTCAAAACTATCATTGAACTCAAGTCTCCATGGTGTGAGTAATCAATAAAAAATAGTCATTTTGGGGGTGAACTACTCCCTTTAAAGATCTGTAGAATCTGTGCCCTCGTGAAGACAGAAAAAACAACGTGTGAATGTTCATGGTACGACTGTTGTCAGCGGAGATGCTGACAATCATGAGATGACGTCACAACATCATCATCACAACTGTGCAATTGTTCTTTAAAATGAATCGTCCGACACAAAACATCAGTTAGTGACTAGTAGTACTGAGGAATCCGACCTGCCTTCATCCTGACAAGTTCATCTGTAAATTAGTTGTCAACACTCATTGACGGTGGTTCTGCTGTGTGAAATGTTTCACTGGACGACACATCTGGAAGGAGAACAGAGGAAGAACCAGGCTGCTGTGGTGGTCGGACACCAGATGATCTACTGCTTTGGAGGAGACAGAAACCTGACCACCAGGATGGAAGTACATGTCTTCAACACAGTGTCTTTATGCTGGAGGAAGTTGACCCCGGTGACGGGAGGAGAACGTCACCTCAGGGTTCCCTCCGTGCGTGACTGTCACACAGCTGTGCTGATTGAACATCTCGTCTACATCTGGGGAGGCTATGATACCTACAAAGAGGAAAACAATGTGCTTTATGCATTTGATGTTGACGCCCACAGATGGCTCAAACCACAGGTCTCTGGAACTGTTCCAGAGGAGAGGTACAACCACTCAGCCTGTGTCTTGGGGAAGGTAATACAGTATCTGGCTTAAAGTCCTGTTCGCAATTTGGTGTTAGGGGAGTTTCTCACCTGAACTGAGTCAGTGGGTCCCTAGACATGAAAAATCACAGAGGTGCTCGTCCGCCATAGTGCCAGGAATGGCGCAATGGCCAAATCAAATATGGCTGCCATCGGCTATGATGAAAATCCAACTTTTCTGTTTCTGGGTGTATATGCACATGTAATACCTCTATTGGACTAATTGTGGTGTGGGGAATTCATTTCTGATATTGTTTTGACCATTTTGGGCGATTTGGACCTCAAAAGGTCATGGTCAAGGTCATTTTGCTATTCCGAAGACCGTGGGCCATAACTTGGCCATTGTTAGGAGTAAAAACAGGTGCAGTAGGTCTAAATCAACTAATGCTGACATGTATAATTCATTTCTGACATTGTTTTGACCATTAAGGATCATCTTGTCTTTGAAATATCAATGTCAATGCCATTTTCTAAAAACGATTTTGTTCATTACTTGCACTTTTATAGTATTTTTTGTAAGTTTGTTACTATTTTATAGTAAGTTTGTTTTGTTTATAACAAAAGACATACTAGTGGGAAATACAACAAGTAAACATCCACATTTAACTCACACAACAAAAGCACACACAAAATTAAATAACAATTTCCCTCAAAGTGCACCATATTGGGATTGTGTGCATCCAAGTTAGTATGATGTGTTTTTACAGGATGTATTCAGCAAGGCAGCCATATCCTCGAGAGTCGAAGTGTTCCTTGCATCCGTCCATGTTCCATGTTCCATCTTTCCTCAGGTTCCTTGGCTGTTGCAAGCAGGTGGCAAGACATGCACTAGAAAGGTGCCTTGTTGGTCTCAGGCAGCAGTTGTACTTCTCTGCTACCAATGCTGTCTTGTTCTGTCAAGGTCTTTGCCTCTCCAAAGTTTTTTAGATATTGTATTCGGTCAGAAGCCATAGCTGCATGCTTAGTCCCCACCTGGCCCATGCAGTCATCTCCAGTTTCCAAGGCATATGTCCCCTGATCACTGTCTTGGCTAGTGGTGCTCCAAGATGAGAGACTGCTTGATGCTGTAGAAGCATGTGCCGCTGCACACAGTGCCATACTGCTACCAGATCTACTTAATCCCCAGTGCTTGGAAGTATCACTACGACAACTCTCTGGGGTCCACTCATAATCCTGGCGACCCATTATTCACTCCATTAGGTTAGGGTTATGGGTAGGTTTAGTTATAATAGGGCCAGTTGACTCCACATGTACCAGCAGCTTGGTGACAGCCTCCTCAATCTAGTTCAATCTTTGGGATCTCTTCACCTCCAGCCCCTTTTGCAGGGAGCCACTCATCATCATCAGAGATAACAGAGTCGATAGACGCACCCATCCCTCATCAACTTTACAAATCCTGGGTGTCTGAGGAGAACAACCAGCTCTCCAGCTGTGTGTTCGGAATATGGTGTCCATTCAAGCTTGTGGCGATGTAGGTAGAACGGCTGCCTTGGAATCTGAAGGTTCCAGGGTCGAGCCAAATTTATGTCTCCTCCTGCTTATTTGTCGAAGTGTCCTTAAGCAAGACACTGAACCCCTAACTGCTCCCTATGAGCACCTTGCATGGTTTCTTGGTGTGAATGTATGTGTGAATGTGTGTGTTAATGGGTGAATGTGAAATACATTGTACAGCGCTTTGGAGAAGAGCGCTATATACTGTAAATGCAGTCCATTTACCATTATCAGCTCTGTTGTCTCTGTTGATGATGTCGCTAGTGGAGAAGAGATCCCAGACATCTTGAATAGGATTGAGGAGGCTGACACAGCCTCCATTATAACTAAGTATATCCCTAACCTTCACTAACCTAA
Source organism: Nannobrachium achirus (assembly GCF_963921795.1). NCBI lineage: Eukaryota > Metazoa > Chordata > Actinopteri > Myctophiformes > Myctophidae > Nannobrachium > Nannobrachium achirus. The sequence continues at coordinate 2,622,919 of NC_137810.1, read as the reverse complement.
TGGTCAGAATAATGGGATGTCGGAACTATGAGCGGACCCCAGAGAGTTGTTGTCTCCTTCACATTACTGCTATACTACACCCCATATTTCCAAGCACTGGGGATGAAGGAGATCTGGCAGCACTGGTGAGACTCACTTGCACTGCATCAAGCAGTCTCATCTTGGAGCACCACTAGCCAAGACAGTGATCAAGGCACATATGCCTTGGAGACAGGAGATGACTGCATGGGCCAGGTGAGGATTAAACATGTAGTTATGGCTTCTGACCGAGTACAATGTCTAACAAACTTTGGAGAGGCAAAGACCTTGACAGAACAAGACACAGTATTGGTAGCAGAGAAGTACAACTGCTGAGACCAACAAGGCACCTTTCTAGCGCATTTCTTGCCACCTGCTTGAACAGCCAAGGAACCTGAGGAAAGACTAGAACCAATGGAACATGGAACAGGGCATGACATAAAGGCTTGTCCTGTTGTCCGGGACAAGTGCCCATACTATGGAGTGGAGGGAGCAAGGGGGGTCATTAGCCGTCCTTTTGTTATTATTTCAATGTATGAATTTTTTATCCGGACAAGTGACTTTTGTCTCCGGACAAGTGAATGGGAAATATACTTGTCCAAAGGACAACTGCCTCAAAAAGTCAATGTCAAGCTCTGATGGATGGAAGGAGCACTTTGACTTTAGTACACTCCTGCCATGTCTGAAGCAAGACACTCGACACTGATGGAGTTCTGTGCATCATATTTTGCCATGGAACAATGCCAAATCCATCCTGTAAAAACACCTCATACTAACTTGCATGCACACAATCCCAATATGGTGCACTTTGACGGAAATTGTTATTTAATTTGTGTGTGATTTTGTTTGTCACTTTTATTCGTAAATAGTCTTATTTGCTCATTTAAACACCCATTTTAAACCCCAATTTAAAGTTAAACGTGGATGCTTACTTGTTGTATTTCTCACTAGTATGTCTTTTGTTATAAACAAAACAAAGTTACTATAAAATAGTAACAAACTTACACAAAATACAATAAAGGGGCAAGTAATGAACAAAATCGTTTTTGAAAAATGGCATTGACATTGATATTTCAAAGACAAGATGATCCTTAATGGTCAAAACAATGTCAGAAATGAATTATACATGTCAGCATTAGTTGATTTAGACCTACTGCACCTGTTTTTACTCCTAACAATGGCCAAGTTATGGCCCACAGTCTTCGGAATAGCAAAATGACCTTGACCATGACTTTTTGAGGTCCTAATCACCCAAAATGGTCAAAACAATATCGGAAATGAATTCCCCACACCACAATTGGTCCAAATAGAGGTATTACATGTGCATATACACCCAGAAACAGAAAAGTTGGATTTTCATCATAGCCGATGGCAGCCATATTTGATTTGGCCATTTGCGCCATTCGTGGCACTATGGCGGACGAGCACCTCTGTGATTTTTAATGTCTAGGGACCCACTGACTCAGTTCAGGTGAGAAACTCCCCTAACACCAAATTGCGAACAGGACTTTAAGCCAGATACTGTATTAAGGTCATGTTTATTCATGGAGGATGGACCCAGAATTCACACACGCAACTTTGTGACATCTACAGGTTGGACACCAGCACTATGGTCTGGTCTTTAATTAACACCAGAGGCACTAGAACACATGCTACATACTGTCACTCTGCCACCATCATCGGGACAAAGATGTTTGTATTTGGGGGCTGGAGGGGAAGACAGTACTACAACTACAACACCATCAGAGTGTTTGACACAGAGACCAACTGCTGGATGAACACACCTTCTAGACAGCTTCTTCCAGAAGGACGCCATGGTCATTTAGCCTTTGCCTACAATGGAGAGCTGTACATATTTGGTGGACTGAACAATAACCAGAACTTAAATGATCTGTGGAAATTCAATCCAGGGACGTTCAGCTGGAAGAAGGTTGAGCCCAAGGGGGAAGGACCGTCTATGAAATGTAGAATGTGCTGTTGCATGCTGGGAGATCGTATCATCCTCTTTGGAGGAGACAACATGCATGTCTTAGACTTGAGTCCTAGTCTGAAGACGTTATGTAAGCTAGCAGTTATTCAGTACGGTCTGGAGCAGTCTGGACTCCCACACAACATCAGGTGGGGACTGGCAGCCATGGGTACCGACAGTGAAATGACATCCATAATTATCGCTGATTGAAACCCCCACCGTTTTGACCAACACATAGCGAGACGCCGGATTTAGCGATCGCCAAACGGAGCCATTTTCTCAACCCATAACAGTCAAGTCTCACCGCCATGTCAAACACAAGCGATAATACTCAATACTACCAACACAACCTAATAGTGCAGAGCCCAAACTAAAGTGTACATTGGTCAGTTCCAGAAAAAAAAAACAACAACAACATGGAAGGGTGACACAGCAAGACACCACATGAAACCCTCCCTGGAAAAGTACTTGGAGGTCAGAGTCAGTACAACTATTGTTCCAGTAAGTTAGGTAACAGTTGTCCTTCTCAAGCAACCGGTGTGTGTCTCATGCTAGAGGTTCATGTCTTCATTGATGCGTCTCTCTGTGTCTCTGTGTCTTCAGTCCAAAGGAACATGCTAGAGCAGTGCTTCCCAAACCTTTTAGCCCATGACCCAAAAGAGAAATTGAACATTTGCCTGGGACCCAAACTAGTGAAAAGCGCAGATCTACAAGCTCACAACACGTGGGTTCGCGCCGCATGTGAGCTTGTAGATCAGCTGTTTTCACTACTTCTCAAACATTTCTGTTCTAATTTATAGAATTTTTTTATTTTTATTTCTTCATGAAATTACGGGAAAAAAAAACATTTAATTTAGTTCTTAATTCATGAAAAAAATTGCTTTTTTGGGAATGTTTGTTGAAACTAGACCAGGTCAACCTGGTTGTGCCAGACCCCCTGTCTGTCATCATCATTTATGACATCATGCCTTTTGTAGGCATGTCATCATCATGTCATCATCATATATACCCTTTATATAGAAAACCCGGACAGACCGACATTTGCTTATGTAGGCCTACCCATTTCATGGGTCTGGCAATAATAATAATTAAGAACAAATTGTAGGAAACAAAGCATAAGGCGACCCACAAAGATTTGTCTGCGATCCCCGATAGTGGGGAATTTAAGGAGCCCGTTTCTACTACGGCAACGTGAGGCGGGGCTACGGCTGCTATGACGCAATCGTCGTTGCTGTCCAAATCGTTAAGCAAAGAGCCCTCAGCGACGGGGTCACACCTCTTTCACTGAACGCTTTGGTTCCCATGGCAACGTGTCTATACAGCAGGCGTTGTAGGCGCAACGTGGAACGGGACCCTCTGGCGCAGTACAGACGGCTGCTACGGCGGCAGGTTGATCTATCGAGCGCTGATCATTTCCTGTTGCTGTTGTCATCTTCTGTTGCCGTACTAAGCTTAAATAGCCTAATGTCTCTCTGTGTCTCTGTGTCTCCAGTCCAGAGGAACATGCTAGACAGAGGGTCATGTATAATGTGTCTCTTTGTCTCTGTGTCTCCAGTCCAGAGGAACATGCTAGACTTCCCCAGCACGTGTCCTCCAGTAAGGAGGTTCTTGTATTTAATGATGTGTCTCTCTGTCTCTCTTCCTTCAGTCCAGAGGAACATGCTAGACTTCCCCCAGCACGTGTCCTCCAGTAAGGAGGTCCGCTCTGCCTCCACCGACGCCGACAAGAAGCTCTCAGAGTTTGACGTGGAGATGAGCATGAGAGAGGACGTCTACCAGAGGATCGTAGCCCTGGAGGTAAGGAACCACTCATGGATCCATCTCAATTTCAATTCAACTGAGCTTTATTGGCATGAGGAAACATACGTTTACATTGCCAAAGCAAGTGTCACAGATACAATAAAAACAGTTGAAAATGGTGATCATATATACATTGGGAGGGGGTACAGCATTGTGTAAACAGCTATGTCGCATTGTGACATTTTATATATATACAGGGTATAAAGCTTTTGGAACAAATAGAAGCATTATTTTGTTTTATTTTGTTCTCAACATGCATTTAAAGGTATCAGCTCTGTTTCATACTGTACTGTATGTACAGTAGGTCTAGATGTCAATCCATGGTTTGTAGTCCTTAGGGTGGTTGTGTTTCTAGCCTTCTTTTGTCACAACAGTTCACACATGTTGCTGCTGTGTTCGCACATTGTTGTATTTCTCCCAGTAGGTATGGGAGGTTTTCATCACTGGTCATGTTTTCAAACTCACTTTGGGTGTGTGAAATATGTGGGAAGTATGTTTCTCTGATGTCTTGGTATAGTGGACAGGTGGTCAGTATGTGTCTCTGATGTCTTGGTACAGTGGACAGGTGGTCAGTATGTGTCTCTGATGTCTTGGTACAGTGGACAGGTGGTCAGTATGTGTCTCTAATGTCTTGGTACAGTGGACAGGTGGTCAGTATGTGTCTCTGATGTCTTGGTATAGTGGACAGGTGGTCAGTATGTGTCTCTGATGTCTTGGTACAGTGGACAGGTGGTCAGTATGTGTCTCTGATGTCTTGGTACAGTGGACAGGTGGTCAGTATGTGTCTCTGATGTCTTGGTATAGTGGACAGGTGGTCAGTATGTGTCTCTGATGTCTTGGTACAGTGGACAGGTGGTCAGTATGTGTCTCTGATGTCTTGGTACAGTGGACAGGTGGTCAGTATGTGTCTCTGATGTCTTGGTATAGTGGACAGGTGGTCAGTATGTGTCTCTAATGTCTTGGTACAGTGGACAGGTGGTCAGTATGTGTCTCTGATGTCTTGGTACAGTGGACAGGTGGTCAGTATGTGTCTCTGATGTCTTGGTACAGTGGACAGGTGGTCAGTATGTGTCTCTGATGTCTTGGTACAGTGGACAGGTGGTCAGTATGTGTCTCTAATGTCTTGGTACAGTGGACAGGTGGTCAGTATGTGTCTCTGATGTCTTGGTACAGTGGACAGGTGGTCAGTATGTGTCTCTGATGTCTTGGTACAGTGGACAGGTGGTCAGTATGTGTCTCTGATGTCTTGGTACAGTGGACAGGTGGTCAGTATGTGTCTCTGATGTCTTGGTATAGTGGGCAGGTGGTTAGAAAGTGTAGCTCTGTTTCTACCACATGTTGTGTGCAGTGGGTGCATAGCCTATCTTCCCTTGGGAAGACGAAACATTTGAACTGATTCGTTCACTGAAATGAACGGTTTTGCCCACCACAGTGAATCTATGTGTTTATATCTATTGTCTGCATCTATTCCATGTTAACCCATTCCAACCCGCCAATAGCATGTCATGCTGCACGCTGGAGTGAGTTGCTGACACGGGCGGGTCTTAGAAAGATCATTTCCTCCTGATTCTGTCTGACTGATAAACACTGTTTTAACGTCAGTGTGTTGTGAACAGGATGTGGTTTGTGAAGAAAGACTCACAATGTTTACTTTACAATAGAATGAGTCATAATCTGGGCCTGTGTTCACTTCTCTGTTGGAATTGGCCGTCAAGCTTTTCTCTGATCAGGGTTCCCACTGTCATGAAATTCATGGAAATATTTTGAAATTAGAAAAATATTTTTCCGGTACTGGAAAAGTTTTGGAATTGATCAAGGGTCCTGGAAGGTCCTGGAAAAAATGTCTAAGAATTGTTTTTGGTTATTGATTTTGTTAAAGGAGCTATGGTCAACTTTTTCTTGAAAAACGGATGCTAAAATAAAAATAATGTTTCGAAAATATTTTATAAAAAAATAAGCTTCATATATGTGTTTCTATTCAAAAATGACCACAAAAAGCGTAAAATAATGATAAAATAATCATTTTGGCCATTGTCAGACCGACACTTTGTTTACATTCTAGTCTATAGACTAGGATGTAAACAAAGTGTCGGCCCTACAATGAAAAAGTTGACTATAGCTCCTTTAACTCATTTACTGCCACCATAAATCGACTTTGAGGGCTCCCTGACAGTTTTCATACCTTTTGACGTGGGCACGTGCGTGTCCATCGTGCACGATCCGCATGCACGCCACTGTCCGTTCGCAGCGTGCACACTTTAGTTTTGCTACACTGCCTGTCTTTGGGCATTGCCCATAGGAGTAAGCAAATGTATTTTGCACTGAATTATTGTTGTATAGTACTGGAAATTGGGTTAAATAATATTTGGAAAAGTTTTGGGAAAATGTGTGGGAACCCTGTCTGATGTTGCATATCAAACATTTAATGTGTATTTTCAGGCTGTCCTTCAGCAGATCTACAAGCTCACAGAGTGACGTGTTGTGAGCTTGTAGATCTGCTGTTTTTTGGTGAAGAGAGTTTAGGCAGATGGAAAAAATAACTCGAGTACAGTGCAAACCAGGTCTGTTTCACTTAAGTCTAGAGGGTATAAGTGGTTAAACTTGAAGTGATATTGATTCCAATTAAGATCAAAGTATTCTGAGATCACCCCTTGGACTTGCATCACGGCACCCTAGGGTGCCACGACACCCACTTTGGGAAACCCTGGTCTAATAGTCCAGTCAATCTGAGGTTTGACCCAAAAAAAATTGCAATAGTAATGGTTCAAGGTTTTTTATGATCCTTAGAGTCATCCAAAACACATGTTAAAAATCTTCCAAAATATTCTTAGTGGATCAAGGTGAATTCAGGGGGTTCACATTTGGGTCCCTTCACTTACTATACAGGACAAAAAGACCTCCAAAAAAAACTTCTTTAAGTAGCATGTGAGGGGTCTTACTAGGGGTTCTTCATGATCCTGAATCCATTGCAAGCATTTGTTTTGCATGAAAAACATTCCCCGGACTAAAAAGGGACACCGCAAAACTGAGCTGACCCCAGAAAAGTGATTACTCATCACTAAACCATAGTATTGGGGGTCAGTTTTTAGCCTGAGGAATGTTTTTGGTGCAAAACAAATGCTTGGAATGGAATTAGAATCATGAAAAACCCCTAGTTAGACCCCTCACATGCTACTTAAAGAGGATTTTTGGGGGGTCTTTTTTTCCTGTATAGTAAGTGAAGGGACCCCCTGAATTCACCTTGATCCACTAAGAATAAAATGGAAAACTTTTAACATGTTTTTGTATGACTCTAAGGATCATAAAAAACCTTGAACCATTACTATTGCAATTTCTTTTGGTTTCAGGCCCTTTTTTTGCTTAGATTGACTGGCCTATAAGTAGTCTATGGTTTCAAGTCCAAGGTATCATCAGACAGCCTGTTTGATGCAGAATGTTTATATTTCAGTCTAAGGTATCCTCAGACAGTCTCTCCTCACAGTGTTTATGTTTATATGTTTCAATCTAAGGTGTCAGAGACAGACAGTCTCTCTTCATAATGTTTATATGGTTCAGTCTAAGGTCTCAGAGACAGACAGTCTCTCTTCATAATGTTTATATGTTTCAGTCTAAGGTCTCAGAGACAGACAGTCTCTCTTCATAATGTTTGTGTTTCAGTCTAAGGTCTCAGAGACAGACAGTCTCTCTTCATAATGTTTATGTTTCAGTCTAAGGTCTCAGAGACAGACAGTCTCTCTTCATAATGTGTATATGTTTCAGTCTAAGTTATCAGAGAAGGACAGTCTCTCATAATGTTTATGTTTCAGTCTAAGTTATCAGAGAAGGACAGTCTCTCATAATGTTTATGTTTATGTTTCAGTCTAAGGTATCAGAAGGACAGTCTCTCATAATGTTTATGTTTCAGTCTAAGGCAGCAGAAGGACAGTCTCTCATAATGTTTATGTTTCAGTCTAAGGCAGCAGAGAAGGACAGTCTCTCATAATGTTTATATTTCAGTCTAAGGTCTCAGAAGGACAGTCTCTCATAATGTTTATGTTTCAGTCTAAGGTATCAGAAGGACAGTCTCTCATAATGTTTATGTTTCAGTCTAAGGTATCAGAAGGACAGTCTCTCATAATGTTTATGTTTATGTTTCAGTCTAAGGCATCAGAAGGACAGTCTCTCATAATGTTTATGTTTCAGTCTAAGGTATCAGAAGGACAGTCTCTCATAATGTTTATGTTTCAGTCTAAGGTCTCAGAAGGACAGTCTCTCATAATGTTTATGTTTCAGTCTAAGGCAGCAGAAGGACAGTCTCTCATAATGTTTATGTTTCAGTCTAAGGTATCAGAAGGACAGTCTCTCATAATGTTTATGTTTCAGTCTAAGGCAGCAGAAGGACAGTCTCTCATAATGTTTATGTTTCAGTCTAAGGTATCAGAAGGACAGTCTCTCATAATGTTTATGTTTCAGTCTAAGGTATCAGAAGGACAGTCTCTCATAATGTTTATGTTTCAGTCTAAGGCAGCAGAAGGACAGTCTCTCATAATGTTTATGTTTCAGTCTAAGGTATCAGAAGGACAGTCTCTCATAATGTTTATGTTTCAGTCTAAGGCAGCAGAAGGACAGTCTCTCATAATGTTTATGTTTCAGTCTAAGGTATCAGAAGGACAGTCTCTCATAATGTTTATGTTTCAGTCTAAGGCAGCAGAAGGACAGTCTCTCATAATGTTTATGTTTCAGTCTAAGGTATCAGAAGGACAGTCTCTCATAATGTTTATGTTTCAGTCTAAGGCAGCAGAAGGACAGTCTCTCATAATGTTTATGTTTCAGTCTAAGGCAGCAGAGAAGGACAGTCTCTCATAATGTTTATGTTTCAGTCTAAGGTCTCAGAAGGACAGTCTCTCATAATGTTTATGTTTCAGTCTAAGGCATCAGAGAAGGACAGTCTCTCATAATGTTTATGTTTCAGTCTAAGGCAGCAGAGAAGGACAGTCTCTCATAATGTTTATGTTTCAGTCTAAGGTCTCAGAAGGACAGTCTCTCATAATGTTTATGTTTCAGTCTAAGGCAGCAGAGAAGGACAGTCTCTCATAATGTTTATGTTTCAGTCTAAGGTCTCAGAAGGACAGTCTCTCATAATGTTTATGTTTCAGTCTAAGGCAGCAGAGAAGGACAGTCTCTCATAATGTTTATGTTTCAGTCTAAGGCAGCAGAAGGACAGTCTCTCATAATGTTTATGTTTCAGTCTAAGGCATCAGAGAAGGACAGTCTCTCATAATGTTTATGTTTCAGTCTAAGGTCTCAGAAGGACAGTCTCTCATAATGTTTATGTTTCAGTCTAAGGCAGCAGAGAAGGACAGTCTCTCATAATGTTTATGTTTCAGTCTAAGGTCTCAGAAGGACAGTCTCTCATAATGTTTATGTTTCAGTCTAAGGCAGCAGAGAAGGACAGTCTCTCATAATGTTTATGTTTCAGTCTAAGGCAGCAGAAGGACAGTCTCTCATAATGTTTATGTTTCAGTCTAAGGCAGCAGAAGGACAGTCTCTCATAATGTTTATGTTTCAGTCTAAGGCATCAGAGAAGGACAGTCTCTCATAATGTTTATGTTTCAGTCTAAGGCAGCAGAAGGACAGTCTCTCATAATGTTTATGTTTCAGTCTAAGGCAGCAGAGAAGGACAGTCTCTCATAATGTTTATGTTTCAGTCTAAGGTCTCAGAAGGACAGTCTCTCATAATGTTTATGTTTCAGTCTAAGGCATCAGAGAAGGACAGTCTCTCATAATGTTTATGTTTCAGTCTAAGGCAGCAGAAGGACAGTCTCTCATAATGTTTATGTTTCAGTCTAAGGCAGCAGAAGGACAGTCTCTCATAATGTTTATGTTTCAGTCTAAGGTCTCAGAAGGACAGTCTCTCATAATGTTTATGTTTCAGTCTAAGGCATCAGAAGGACAGTCTCTCATAATGTTTATGTTTTTTGTCTAAGGCAGCAGAAGGACAGTCTCTCATAATGTTTATGTTTCAGTCTAAGGTCTCAGAAGGACAGTCTCTCATAATGTTTATGTTTCAGTCTAAGGTAGCAGAGAAGGACAGTCTCTCATAATGTTTATGTTTCAGTCTAAGGTCTCAGAAGGACAGTCTCTCATAATGTTTATGTTTCAGTCTAAGGCATCAGAGAAGGACAGTCTCTCATAATGTTTATGTTTCAGTCTAAGGTCTCAGAAGGACAGTCTCTCATAATGTTTATGTTTCAGTCTAAGGCATCAGAGAAGGACAGTCTCTCATAATGTTTATGTTTCAGTCTAAGGCAGCAGAAGGACAGTCTCTCATAATGTTTATGTTTCAGTCTAAGGCATCAGAAGGACAGTCTCTCATAATGTTTATGTTTCAGTCTAAGGTATCAGAGAAGGACAGTCTCTCATAATGTTTATGTTTCAGTCTAAGGCAGCAGAGAAGGACAGTCTCTCATAATGTTTATGTTTCAGTCTAAGGCAGCAGAAGGACAGTCTCTCATAATGTTTATGTTTCAGTCTAAGGCATCAGAAGGACAGTCTCTCATAATGTTTATGTTTCAGTCTAAGGCAGCAGAGAAGGACAGTCTCTCATAATGTTTATGTTTCAGTCTAAGGTAGCAGAGAAGGACAGTCTCTCATAATGTTTATGTTTCAGTCTAAGGCAGCAGAAGGACAGTCTCTCATAATGTTTATGTTTCAGTCTAAGGCTGCAGAGAAGGACAGTCTCTCATAATGTTTATGTTTCAGTCTAAGGCATCAGAAGGACAGTCTCTCATAATGTTTATGTTTCAGTCTAAGGCTGCAGAGAAGGACAGTCTCTCATAATGTTTATGTTTCAGTCTAAGGCAGCAGAGAAGGACAGTCTCTCATAATGTTTATGTTTCAGTCTAAGGCATCAGAGAAGGACAGTCTCTCATAATGTTTATGTTTCAGTCTAAGGCAGCAGAGAAGGACAGTCTCTCATAATGTTTATGTTTCAGTCTAAGGTAGCAGAGAAGGACAGTCTCTCATAATGTTTATGTTTCAGTCTAAGGTAGCAGAGAAGGACAGTCTCTCATAATGTTTATGTTTCAGTCTAAGGCAGCAGAGAAGGACAGTCTCTCATAATGTTTATGTTTCAGTCTAAGGCAGCAGAAGGACAGTCTCTCATAATGTTTATGTTTCAGTCTAAGGCATCAGAAGGACAGTCTCTCATAATGTTTATGTTTCAGTCTAAGGCAGCAGAGAAGGACAGTCTCTCATAATGTTTATGTTTCAGTCTAAGGTAGCAGAGAAGGACAGTCTCTCATAATGTTTATGTTTCAGTCTAAGGCAGCAGAAGGACAGTCTCTCATAATGTTTATGTTTCAGTCTAAGGCTGCAGAGAAGGACAGTCTCTCATAATGTTTATGTTTCAGTCTAAGGCATCAGAAGGACAGTCTCTCATAATGTTTATGTTTCAGTCTAAGGCTGCAGAGAAGGACAGTCTCTCATAATGTTTATGTTTCAGTCTAAGGCAGCAGAGAAGGACAGTCTCTCATAATGTTTATGTTTCAGTCTAAGGCATCAGAAGGACAGTCTCTCATAATGTTTATGTTTCAGTCTAAGGCATCAGAAGGACAGTCTCTCATAATGTTTATGTTTCAGTCTAAGGCATCAGAAGGACAGTCTCTCATAATGTTTATGTTTCAGTCTAAGGCAGCAGAAGGACAGTCTCTCATAATGTTTATGTTTCAGTCTAAGGCAGCAGAAGGACAGTCTCTCATAATGTTTATGTTTCAGTCTAAGGTCTCAGAAGGACAGTCTCTCATAATGTTTATGTTTCAGTCTAAGGCAGCAGAGAAGGACAGTCTCTCATAATGTTTATGTTTCAGTCTAAGGCAGCAGAAGGACAGTCTCTCATAGTGTTTATGTTTCAGTCTAAGGTCTCAGAAGGACAGTCTCTCATAATGTTTATGTTTCAGTCTAAGGCAGCAGAGAAGGACAGTCTCTCATAATGTTTATGTTTCAGTCTAAGGTCTCAGAAGGACAGTCTCTCATAATGTTTATGTTTCAGTCTAAGGCAGCAGAAGGACAGTCTCTCATAATGTTTATGTTTCAGTCTAAGGCAGCAGAAGGACAGTCTCTCATAATGTTTATGTTTCAGTCTAAGGTCTCAGAAGGACAGTCTCTCATAATGTTTATGTTTCAGTCTAAGGCAGCAGAAGGACAGTCTCTCATAGTGTTTATGTTTCAGTCTAAGGCAGCAGAGAAGGACAGTCTCTCTCCAGAGGCTCAGCGCTACATGGAGAGACTGGTCAAACTGGGACGCAGGAACGGCCTTCACCTCCACAAGGACAAGCAGGACGTAAGACCTGTGTCTGTGTGTGTGTGTGTGTGTGTGTGTGTGTGTGTGTGTGTGTGTGTGTGTGTGTGTGTGTGTGTGTGTGTGTGTGTGTGTGTGTGTGTGTGTGTGTGTGTGTGTGTGTGTGTGTGTGTGTGTGTGTGTGTGTGTGACAACGCGCCGCATCGCTGCATTTCTTTGTATATTAAGGATATGTCATATCTGCCATGTGCAACTTCAAAGCCTAAAAGCCAAACAGAAATGTAATTGTCAACGACAAAAACACAATTAAATCGGTAATCGCAATTATTTGAGTGACAATTAATTGTCATGTAAAATAAAATGTCATAATTGTGACATCCCTAATCAATACCACTGTGGTGTTTATAAAACATTTCTCAACAGTCCTGTCAACAAAATAAAACACAAATACTGACATTTTATAGATTCCGATTCTTCTGATTCAGTTTTTTATCGATTCCCCGTTTTGGTTCCATAATGTCAACAGGTCAACTATATCTCACCAGTGTTTGTGTTGAATTGTACTTTTAATGGTGTCTCGTGTTCAGTTAGAATCTAAACGAAACGGCCTGTATATGATCTTCTCTGTCAGGAGATCAAGGGCATCAAGAAGAAGTTGAGCAACCTGTGCATCGACTTCAACAAACATCTGAACGAAGACACCACCAACCTGACCTTCACCAGAGAGGAGCTGGGTGAGCAGCACTGACCCTGAACCCTGAATACTCTAAATTCCCCCCAAAAAAAAAGAAGAGAAATTAGAAAGATGCGATTCTGTGAAACTGCAAGTGTGGTTGTGAAAATAGCAGATCTACAAACCATCCATCTTCCTAGCCTGGCTCCAGCCCATAGACCCGCCCACTCTCTGAGCGGACTGCTTCTCTGGTCTGGTGTTGTGTTCAAAATCTGCAGTTTATCCGTCCGAAATGGCGGCTCCTCCAATGAGAGCAAGCTTCAGTGGAGTCTGAAATCAGGCTACCATCTTCCCCTTTCTGGTCATCTGCGTAACGGAACACCAGCTTCTACTGTACTTGCCCTGTTGCACGGCTCTTATCCTGAAGGGACAACGTGGCATCTTTCCATGGTTTATAACGGTTGACGCTCACATGCAGTGTGTGTTACTGTTCTCAGGAGGTCTTCCTCACATGCTGTAGCAGTGTTTCTCAACCTTTTTTCTGCATGGTCACACCAACATAATATGGGGGAGTAAATATCACTGTCGGGAAGAAACCTTGTATCTCCAAGTTTCAAATTTGTTTGTTTCTTCGCAAAGTAAAGCCCTGCTCAGTAGTGAAAACAGCACATCTACAAGCACAAAATGCCTCGCGGTGCGAGGCGGTGTGTGCTGTGTTTTCACTAGTTTAAATAATTTTTAAAATGATAAATACAATACTGGTTTTCAAGCAGTTTCAAGGGGCACACTTGACCCTTCTCACTGTGTGCTTGTTTTCACTAGTTTAAATATTTTTTAAAATGGTAAATACAATACTGGTTTTCAAGCAGTTTCAAGGGGCACACTTGACCCTTCTCAGGGGCACACCAAAGGTCCCCAGGCACAGTGGTTGAGAAACACTGCTGTACAACATACTACTGTTCCCAGGAGGTCTTCCAGAGGACTTCCTCAGCTCTCTGGAGGCCGAGGGAGACAAGCTGAAGATCACCCTGAAGTATCCTCACTACTTCCCCACCATGAAGAAGTGCTTCGTCCCCGAGACGCGCAAGAAGCTGGAGCAGGCCTTCAACTCCCGCTGCAAAGAGGTGAGAGCAGGCCTTTAACTGAGCAACGTGTTCAGGCCAAGGACCACCTTAGCTGAGAGAGAGATGAAGCAACCCCCACAACCTGTTCATAGATTCCATATAGTTTCATTGTTTGACAGCACAATCATCAGTGTATTTTGGATTCATGTCAATTTGTGTTTTCAGATATTTAACCACTTTATAAACTTGTACTCTGTACTTAGTCTGCTCGTTTTGCCCTTCTACACCAAACCTCTTTTGCCGAAAATAGCTCACAACGCGTTGCAGTGTGGCGCATTTTGAGCTTGTAGATCGGTTATTTTTTAATTGGAATCCTGAATTAGTTTTAGCTATTTTTGAATTGGTATCCTGAAAAGTAACCTTTTTATTTAATTCCAAATGCATTTATGTCAGCTCACAAGTTACTATGAAAACCTCCACTGGCTGTCAGTCCATCTGTCCATCACGTCACGTCATATCACACTTTTGCTCTGCTCATATCTCCGCCACCGTTGCCCCTATCCATGCCAAACTTTGCACACACACTCCTTGGCTGCCAAACCACAACCTCCACCCCTCATTTCTCACATGGCCCCTCTTCTAGCGCCACCATGAGGCCAATTCTTGCAAAACACATTTTTGGACACTGGCTCCTACAGATTTTGCCCTAAAATCACGCAAAGTATCTCTAAAGTCATGTCATCAACATTTCCCATATTCCCTCCTGATTGGCTACGATTGCTAAAGTTTGTGTATGCAACCTGACAGTCGCTTATCTCCCGATTGGTTCTTCTCTCCTCTAGGAGAACTCAGTGATCCTAAAGGAGCTGGTGTATTGTTTATAGAAGATGTTTCAGATGTTCTCTCATGGTTCTTCTCTTGGTGTATTGTTTATAGATGATGTTTCAGATGTTCTCATGGTTCTTCTCTTGGTGTATTGTTTATAGATGATGTTTCAGATGTTCTCTCATGAAGGAGCTGGTGTATTGTTTATAGATGATGTTCCAGATGTTCTCATGGTTCTTCTCTCTCTCCTCCAGGAGAACTCAGTGATCCTGAAGGAGCTGGTGGAGCTTCGGGCTCAGAAGAGCTCTCTGCTGGGCTTCTCCACCCACAGTGACTTCGTCCTGGAGATGAACATGGCCAAGTCTGGCAAGAAGGTCTCTGTGTTCCTGGGTGAGTCAGTGTTCCTCTAGTACTACACATACAAGAAGGTGTTCCTCTAGTACTACACATACAAGAAGGTCTCTGTGTTCCTGGGTGAGTCAGTGCTCCTCTAGTACTACACATACAAGAAGGTGTTCCTCTAGTACTACACATACAAGAAGGTATCTGTGTTCCTGGGTGAGTCAGTGCTCCTCTAGTACTACACATACAAGAAGGTCTCTGTGTTCCTGGGTGAGTCAGTGTTCCTCTAGTACTACACATACAAGAAGGTCAGTGTTCCTCTAGTACTACACATACAAGAAGGTGTTCCTCTAGTACTACACATACAAGAAGGTCTCTGTGTTCCTGGGTGAGTCAGTGCTCCTCTAGTACTACACATACAAGAAGGTGTTCCTCTAGTACTACACATACAAGAAGGTCACTGCTCCTCTAGTACTACACATACAAGAAGGTCACTGCTCCTCTAGTACTACACATACAAGAAGGTCACTGCTCCTCTAGTACTACACATACAAGAAGGTCACTGCTCCTCTAGTACTACACATACAAGAAGGTCTCTGTGTTCCTGGGTGAGTCAGTGCTCCTCTAGTACTACACATACAAGAAGGTCAGTGCTCCTCTAGTACTACACATACAAGAAGGTCAGTGCTCCTCTAGTACTACACATACAAGAAGGTCTCTGTGTTCCTGGGTGAGTCACTGCTCCTCTAGTACTACACATACAAGAAGGTCTCTGTCTTCCTGGGTGAGTCAGTGCTCCTCTAGTACTACACATACAAGAAGGTCAGTGCTCCTCTAGTACTACACATACAAGAAGGTCTCTGTGTTCCTGGGTGAGTCAGTGGTCCTCTAGTACTACACATACAAGAAGGTCTGTGTTCCTGGGTGAGTCAGTGTTCCTCTAGTACTACACATACAAGAAGGTCTGTGTTCCTGGGTGAGTCAGTGGTCCTCTAGTACTACACATACAAGAAGGTCTCTGTGTTCCTGGGTGAGTCAGTGCTCCTCTAGTACTACACATACAAGAAGGTCTGTGTTCCTGGGTGAGTCAGTGGTCCTCTAGTACTACACATACAAGAAGGTCTGTGTTCCTGGGTGAGTCACTGCTCCTCTAGTACTACACATACAAGAAGGTGTTCCTCTAGTACTACACATACAAGAAGGTCTCTGTGTTCCTGGGTGAGTCAGTGGTCTTCTGTCCTACCACAGTCCTAGTAGTGTAACAAACCTAAAGCCCAGTCCACAGCAGTGAGTCACCATGCTACCAGCTGCAAGATAAATCATTATAATGATAATAAAATACACGTAATCGTGAAAATTGTATATCGTGAACCTAATATTTTGATTGGAATGCTATGGTGATTTCAGTGAACATGCGTACAGTAGCGCTTTGGAGGCCGGACGCGACCGGACGCTGTCCGGTCAAATAAATTCCCACACGGACGGCACCGAACGGTGCACGAGCGTGTAAACGCGTGCACACCCCCCACGAGAGCCGCGACAACCCCCCACAAACTACAAGCTGTACTTTAATCAGTGGCTACTGCATAACAGGTTTCTAGTGGTGAATGTGTGAGCGTCCTCAAGCCCCCTCTATTCATATGGATATAGCCTACTTTAACGCCTTGGTTTCCAGCTGTGACTGCATGTGCATGTGTCGATGTGTGTGTGTCCTCATACATGGCTCCATTACTGTGGTATTTAGTGTTTGAGATTCGTTCAAGGCAAACTTCGTTTCTCTAGCCTACTGCAGCGCTGTATTTTCTAAACGAATTAAAAGAAAGTAGAACATAAAATCTTAAGTAACAATGCAAATGTAATTAAGACTAGAAAACTATTGTTTCCCACCATTAGATCTGCTGACATCCTTTCTATCTAAATAGCCTCTAAAGGCGCGTGCACGTGACGTCAATAAATGACCGTCCGCCCGGAAAAGAAAATCCCAAAGCACCACTGCATGCGTACTGTGTGAGCCTGTTGGATGGAGAGCAGAGTGAATGATCATCTCCTCCCTCTCATCATGTCTGCTGTGTCCTCATCACATGATGCTGTGTCGTCTCTCCTCTGGAAGATGAGGAGAGGGCGCTGCTCCCAACGGCCGGACTACACCAAGGCTTCTCACGCGTGTCAGTGCGTAGAATTTACTGTGTGTGCACAGCGTGTTTGGAAAGATCCAATTTATACCAATCGACACCGGTTACACCAGGCTCACGGATAATGTAAAAATAGGATTGGTTCCATTTTGTACACGCATGTATGCGCTGTGTACACAGGTCTCCCGCACAAATACTCCAAGAAGGTGTAGCCAGGGGCTTTTCGGACGACACGTGTCCGTGCACATTTTCTGGTGTAGTCCAGCCGTCAGACTAAAGGAGAAATGATGATGATGGGGATACTGACGAAGGTGTTTTCTCTCCTCCTATCAGAGCAGCTGGCTCGTAAGCTGAAGCCTTTTAATTGAATGTTAATAACATGTGGTCTCTCTCCTCCTATCAGAGGAGCTGGCTCGTAAGCTGAAGCCTCTTGGCGACGAGGAGAGGAAGGTTCTGCTCAGACTGAAGGAGAAGGAGTGTGAGAAGAGAGGGCTGAGCTTCGATGGAGAGCTGCACGCCTGGGACACCAGATACTATATGACCCAGGTTAGATACATATACTACTACTACTATACTACACTATTACTCTTATCTGTAGAGAGCTGCACGCCTGGGACACAATACTATATGACCCAGGTTAGATACATATACTACTACTACTATACTACACTACTACTCTTATCTGTAGAGAGCTGCACGCCTGGGACACAATACTATATGACCCAGGTTAGATACATATACTACTACTACTATACTACACTACACTATTACTCTTATCTGTAGAGAGCTGCACGCCTGGGACACAATACTATATGACCCAGGTAACCACTCTACTGCATTACTACTGTTACTACTGCATGAGTTACTACTCTATATGCCTGGGACACCCGATACTATATGACCCAGGTAACCACTCTACTGCATGAGTTACTACTCTATATGCCTGGGACACCAGATACTATATGACCCAGGTAACCACTCTACTGCATGGGTTACTACTCTATATGTCTGGGACACCAGATACTATATGACCCAGGTAACCACTCTACTGCATTACTACTGTTACTACTGCATGAGTTACTACTCTATATGCCTGGGACACCAGATACTATATGACCCAGGTAACCACTCTACTGCATGAGTTACTACTCTATATGTCTGGGACACCAGCTACTATATGACCCAGGTACAGAGATACAGGCAGGACTACTCTACCAAAGTACCAGCACTAATGACCGCCAGCTTTTCCTCTCGTCAGAAAGCATAGTTATCGTTATCGACTGGTTTTCCTCCACATGAAATGCAGCATGGATTATCCTGGTCTCTACAATAAAACATGGACACAACAGTTCACTCACATTTACAGTCATTTCTATTTCAAAGATAGAGCTAAACCTGCAGTGCATTAAAGCATTATGGGGAAGGAGCAGAAACTGTGAAGCCTCTCGACTGAGGGGAATGGTTTTGGGGGAGCACAAGGTCCTCTGATCGACTGACGAGGTCACAGACACAGTCAGAGAGAGAAGGATGAGGCTGGCAGGTCACTGCGTCAGTAGTCTCACGTAGCCAGACGAGACAACTGTTCCACAATCTCTGAATGCTATATAGAGTCTGGAACTACAGCTCCTGAATGGCAAGTAATGGATGCTGGCTTTTATGTTCATGAAAATATATTTTAAATTTTCATTTCTGCTAAGCAGCAAGCTAAATATGCTTAGATGATTTTATATTAGTATAAATGTGCGCGATGTGAAACGGAAATGGAAGTGGGGAGGAGGCTTCACTTCCGCTTTAAACATATACTCATCATTCTTCTTATGTTACCCCAGACTATGACGGGAGCATTTCCCAAACAGTCTGGCCACGCGATACTACTAGAGCAGGGCTGTCACCATATGCCTAATCCACCATTCAATTCAACTTTACATTCTAAGGTCACATTGTAACATCACAGCTATACAGGCGTAAAACGGAGGTGGAATCCTTTGTTGTACAAGCTCTCTATCACTTCACGTTCAAGAAATCCTCCTCTCCTCTCCTCTCCTCTCCTCTCCTCTCCTCTCCTCTCCTCTCCTCTCCTCTCCTCTCCTCTCCCAGGTTGAGGAGACCCAATATGCTGTTGACCAGAACCAGTTAAAGGAGTATTTCCCCATGGAGGTGGTGACTAAGGGTCTGTTGGACATCTATCAGGTACATGAGGACTGCAGCGTGTGTGGAATACGTTTCTTGGTCATTATTCAGTCTGGTTGCAACCAAGCTAAAAGTACTTTACCAGCTTTATCTTTTTTTTCTAGAGCAGTGGTTCTCAACCTTTTCAGGCCGCGACCCCCGAAATAATCATATTTTAACACTTATGGTGCCAACCCCCCCCCCCCCCCCCCCACCCTGACGAGCACTAAGAGTTGAGGCATTACATTTTGTATAACACAGTTCTATTGTGAAAATAGCAGATCTACATGCTCACAACGCCTCACAACGCAAGGTGTTGTGAGCATGTAGATCTGCAATTTCTGCCTCTATATATTTGACAATTTGGCCAATGTTTAATGTATCATTTTAGAGGTATTAAAAAGTCCCAGTCACTTTAGAAATGTGCAGATACCCTCTATACACTTAAACTTTGTTGGTTTGTAATAATATAGGGGCCCCCCTGGGGGTCCCGACCCAGAGGTTGAGAACCACTGCTCTAGAGTAACCCAAAATGTCCCTTTTGTGATTGGACAATTATATGGATTTGAGGATGCAAAAAGCTAAAATAATTTTGTGAAAATGGCAGATCTACAGTTTGTTTGTTTTTTCCACGATTCTTGTTTAATACTTATATTTTTTTAACCTTTCGCCTTCAATGGAATTATTATTATGAATAGATTATTTGATGAAATAATTGATATTTGTTTAAAGAATGGTTGAATTCAATCTCCCTTCCAGGAGCTTCTGGGCCTGTCCTTCAGCCTGGTGGATGGCGCCCCCGTGTGGCATCCTGACGTAACTCTCTACTCTGTCACTGACAAGACCTCTGGAGTGTGTGTGGGCCAGTTCTATCTGGACCTGTTCCCCAGGTGGGTGTGTGTGTGTGTGTGTGTGTGTGTGTGTGTGTGTGTGTGTGTGTGTGTGTGTGTGTGTGTGTGTGTGTGTGTGTGTGTGTGTGTGTGTGTGTGTGTGTGTGTGTGTGTGTGTGTGTGTGTGTGTGTGTGTGTGTGTGCACGGTAAAGTGACATAAATAGACATTGTGAAGATCATTTTTCTGGTCCTCCACAAGAGAACTGGTTGTTTTATAGAAGTTTAAAAAACATGTTTAGACTTTGGCTTACGATTGACTTGGAATTAGGGTAGATACCCTCCCTGATAACATGCAGTAATCCTGGTCTCTATACTGCCTCCCCCTGGCCAGCCGGGGCGCCTGATGGAGGGGAAAGGAACTGGTTGGAATAACGTGTTCCTTCCACACGCTACGTCTAAACCGTGTGTTTCCTAAACCCACCAGGCTTGAGCTAAGACCCGCCTCGCAGAAACGCCCCTCTTAATAATCTTTAGTATGAAAGTGCATATTATGAACGTTAGTGCTCTTAGTGCAAAGCAATACTGTACCTACTACCTACCGATCCATTACAATAATACACACAGCATAATACGCCCAAAGCCATATCCAAACTATAACAATCAATGTAACTGATAATCAGTAAGAGTTTTTATTTTGAGCACAGTAGTGACACATTAATAGTTTCTCAGTGCGTTTTTCTCTTTTGCAAAGTTACAAAGTGTCCTTTTTTTAAGCACAGTACAAAGTAAGTTTCAGTTTTTTTTTGTTTAGCACAGTTTATTTTGAGCACTGTAGTGACACATTAATAGCTGTGCATTGTGCAAATGCAGGCTTTTCTCAGTACAAGTTTTAAGATTGTCTTCATGCCTTTACTGACTTTATCCACCCTCCATGTGTCTGGCAAGGATTTCAGACACTCCTAGAAGTTCTTGCGTTTCCGCGAGGCGGGTCTTAACTCAAGCCTAGTGGGTTTAGGAAACACGCGCCTAAACCGGGGAAACCCCCCCCCCCCCCCCCCCCCTGTCAGGTGATAAGAAGCGGCTTGCTCACTCCTCATGCACTTAAGAAGCATGAGCTCAGTTCAGAGCTCTCCCCAGGTTGGCAGAGGGAGAGCAGAGCCCAGGATTACAGAAAGAAATTAGTTACAAAATCTTAGGATAAAAACTTTAGAAAAAAAGATATACATTTATTATTATTGTGATGTTTCCAGGGAGGGTAAGTACGGCCACGCGGCCTGCTGTGTTATTATTATTATTATATTAATATATATTATATATAATATTATATTTTAGGGAGGGTAAGTACGGCCACGCGGCCTGCAGTAATAATATTAATATATATTATTATATTTCAGGGAGGGTAAGTACGGCCACGCGGCCTGCTTCG
The DNA here is from genome assembly GCF_963921795.1 of Nannobrachium achirus. Taxonomy (NCBI): domain Eukaryota; kingdom Metazoa; phylum Chordata; class Actinopteri; order Myctophiformes; family Myctophidae; genus Nannobrachium; species Nannobrachium achirus. The sequence goes on along the minus strand of NC_137810.1, from coordinate 2,601,392 downwards.
GCCTGCAGCCAGGCTGCCTGCTGTGTGACGGCTCCAGACAGATGAGCGTAGCTGCCATGGTGGCCAACTTCTCCAAGCCCACGGCCGACGCCCCCTCTCTGCTGCAGCACGACGAGGTGGAGACCTACTTCCACGAGTTTGGACACGTCATGCACCAGCTCTGTGCTCAGGTAGGTTTATGAATACCAGTAAGACTCCCTAACCGGGATATAAGCGACCGTCAGGTCGCAGCGTGATTTGAGAGCAAAATGTGTAGGAGTAGTGTCCAAAAAAGTATTTGAAAAAATCTGCCTGATGGTGGCACTATATGGGACAGATCCATGTTGAATACATGAGTGTAGACATACCGTGTACCGATTTGCGTGATTTTAGGGCACACATTGTAGGAGCTGTGTCCATTAATGTGTTTTGCAAGAACCGGCCTCATGGTGGCGCTAGAAGAGTGACTTGTCTTTGTATCCAGATGGACTATACCATCTTCAGCATTTATATAGCGCCTTTATCCAAGGCGCTTTACATAGATTGTACATTACATTCACCCATTCACACAGCGATGTCAGAGGAAACCATGCTTGGCACCAACCTGCTCACCAGGAGCAGTTAGGGGTTCAGAGTCTTGCTCAAGGACTCTTCCACACTAACTCTGGGGGAGCCCGGGATCCAACTGGGAACCCTCCGTGTTCTAACGACGGTTTCTCTACCCCTGAGCCACTGCCTCCCCAGGGGCAACTAGACTAACTAGGTAGTGTTTAGTAGTAGTTCATAACTAGCTGTGTCTCTGCCTCCAGGCTGACTATACCAAGGGTCTTCAACAGCGGTTCCGGGACCCCTAGGGGGTCCTCAGAGTTGCTACAGGGGGTCCTCCAAATCTTTCTGTGATAGAAACTTTCTCCTTTTTTTTTTATCTTAACCATTTGAACCCTACCGTCCATATTCTGAGAAAAAAACTTTAGACAAAAATAGCCGATCTACAAGCTCACAAAGCCTCGCAGCTATTTTCAGCAAGGTGGTTTGGTGTAGAGGGGAAAAAGAGCAGACAAGTTCGGAGTGAAAAAGTCAAGTTTATTAAGTAGTGACGGTTCAAGTGGTTAAATATCTGAAAACACAAATTGACATGAATCCAAAATACACTGGTGATTGTGCTGTCAAACAATGAAACTATATGGAATCTATGAACAGGTTGTGGGGGTCCCTGCTTCATCTCTCTCTCTGCTAAGGGGGCCTTGGCCTGAAAACGTTGAAGACCCCTGGACTATACCATGTTCAGTGGTTGATAACTAGCTGTATATTTACAACTAGATGAACTAATACTATGTTCACTAGTTTGTACCAGTGGTACTCGACCTTTTCAGGCCGTGACCCCCAAAATAATCATATTTTAACCGGGGATCCCCCCCCCACCCCCCACCACCACCCTGACGAGCACTAAGAGTTGAGGAATTACATTTTGTAAGGCGTTGTGACTTGTGAGCATGTCGATCTGCTATTTTCACAATTTCTGCCTCTAATATTTGACAATTTGGCCAATGTTTAATTTGTCATTTTAGAGGTATTAAAAAGTCCTTAAACAGTCACTTTAGAAATGTGCAGATACCCTCTATACACTTAAACTTTATGTTGGTTTGTTTACTGTTGAGTGAGAAAACAATGTTTCACATTAAGTTAATCATCTGGGGACCCCCAGGGGGTCCCGACCCACAGGTTGAGAACCACTGTACTGGCAGACCCACAACTTCAGTTAGTAGTTACTTGGTAGATTTTGATTATTATCACAAATCATACATATTAACCCACTTCAGCCCTATATTCAGACTTTTGAAAATCTACAAGCTCACAATGAAGGGGGAGAGAGAGGGGATTTTAGAGTTTTCCCAAATGCACATTGCCTTGTGGGGTAGGAATGAAGTAACACATGTCTTGTTTGCATCTATCTAAATTTAAACATAAATAAACAAGTTTTAAAAACATTTAAAGAGGGAAGATGGCTATCTACAGTAACTGTGAATACATATAGTATTAATCTGTTGTTTCCAGTTTAAATGATCATCTAGAAAACTTTAAGGCTCTGTTAACCTTAGAATTCAGAAAGAAATCAACAGAGAAAAATATGCTTGCTCAACTCTCTTGCTCACTAAAAAAAAGTGCCTCCCCCTGGCTGAATAGCCACACTACACATTGAAATAAGATACAAGATAGCCAGGGGGCGCGGCTGAGAAATTCTGGGGGAGTGGCTGGAGAGGTACTTATAGCCACTGATAGGGACAGAGAGGTGCCCTTTTGAAGCTCCTGACGGAAAAAACGGTAACCCACTGTAGCTGTATCTCTGCCTCCAGGCTGACTATACCATGTTCAGTGGGTCATAACTAGCTGTATCTCTGCCTCCAGGCTGACTATACCATGTTCAGTGGGTTATAACTAGCTGTATCTCTGCCTCCAGGCTGACTATACCATGTTCAGTGGGTCATAACTAGCTGTATCTTTACATCCAGATGGACTATACCATGTTCAGTGGGTTATAACTAGCTGTATCTCTGCATACAGATGGACTATACCATGTTCAGTGGGTTATAACTAGCTGTATCTTTACATCCAGATGGACTATACCATGTTCAGTGGGTTATAACTAGCTGTATCTTTACATCCAGATGGACTATACCATGTTCAGTGGGTCATAACTAGCTGTATCTCTGCATCCAGGCAGACTATGCCATGTTCAGTGGGTCATAACTAGCTGTATCTCTGCATCCAGATGGACTATACCATGTTCAGTGGGTTATAACTAGCTGTATCTTTACCTCTAGATGGACTATACCATGTTCAGTGGGTCATAACTAGCTGTATCTCTGCCTCCAGATGGACTATACCATGTTCAGTGGGTCATAACTAGCTGTATCTCTGCCTCCAGATGGACTATACCATGTTCAGTGGGTCATAACTAGCTGTATCTCTGCATCCAGATGGACTATACCATGTTCAGTGGGTCATAACTAGCTGTATCTCTGCATCCAGATGGACTATACCATGTTCAGTGGGTCATAACTAGCTGTATCTCTACCTCTAGATGGACTGTACCATGTTCAGTGGTTCATAACTAGCTGTATCTCTACCTCTAGATGGACTGTACCATGTTCAGTGGGTCATAACTAGCTGTATCTCTGCATCCAGATGGACTGTACCATGTTCAGTGGGTCATAACTAGCTGTATCTCTACCTCTAGATGGACTGTACCATGTTCAGTCGGTCATAACTAGCTGTATCTCTGCATCCAGATGGACTGTACCATGTTCAGTGGGTCATAACTAGCTGTATCTCTACCTCTAGATGGACTGTGCCATGTTCAGTGGGTCATAACTAGCTGTATCTCTACCTCTAGATGGACTGTGCCATGTTCAGTGGGTTATAACTAGCTGTATCTCTGCATCCAGATGGACTATACCATGTTCAGTGGGTTATAACTAGCTGTATCTCTGCATCCAGATGGACTGTACCATGTTCAGTGGGTCATAACTAGCTGTATCTCTACCTCTAGATGGACTGTGCCATGTTCAGTGGGTTATAACTAGCTGTATCTCTGCATCCAGATGGACTATACCATGTTCAGTGGGTCATAACTAGCTGTATCTCTGCCTCCAGGCTGACTATGCCATGTTCAGTGGGTCATAACTAGCTCTATCTCTTGCCCCCAGGCTGACTATACCATGTTCAGTGGGTCATAACTAGCTGTATCTCTACCTCTAGAATGGACTATACCATGTTCAGTGGGTCATAACTAGCTGTATCTTTACATCCAGATGGACTATACCATGTTCAGTGGGTCATAACTAGCTGTATCTCTGCCTCCAGGCTGACTATGCCATGTTCAGTGGGTCATAACTAGCTGTATCTCTGCCTCCAGGCTGACTATGCCATGTTCAGTGGGTCATAACTAGCTGTATCTCTGCCTCCAGGCTGACTATGCCATGTTCAGTGGGTCATAACTAGCTCTATCTCTTGCCCCCAGGCTGACTATGCCATGTTCAGTGGGTCATAACTAGCTGTATCTCTGCCTCTAGATGGACTGTACCATGTTCAGTGGGTCATAACTAGCTGTATCTCTGCCCCCAGGCTGACTATGCCATGTTCAGTGGGTCATAACTAGCTGTATCTCTGCCTCCAGGCTGACTATGCCATGTTCAGTGGGTCATAACTAGCTGTATCTCTTGCATCCAGGCTGACTATGCCATGTTCAGTGGGTCATAACTAGCTGTATCTCTGCCTCCAGGCTGACTATACCATGTTCAGTGGGTCATAACTAGCTGTATCTTTACATCCAGATGGACTATACCATGTTCAGTGGGTTATAACTAGCTGTATCTCTGCATACAGATGGACTATACCATGTTCAGTGGGTTATAACTAGCTGTATCTTTACATCCAGATGGACTATACCATGTTCAGTGGGTTATAACTAGCTGTATCTTTACATCCAGATGGACTATACCATGTTCAGTGGGTCATAACTAGCTGTATCTCTGCATCCAGGCAGACTATGCCATGTTCAGTGGGTCATAACTAGCTGTATCTCTGCATCCAGATGGACTATACCATGTTCAGTGGGTTATAACTAGCTGTATCTTTACCTCTAGATGGACTATACCATGTTCAGTGGGTCATAACTAGCTGTATCTCTGCCTCCAGATGGACTATACCATGTTCAGTGGGTCATAACTAGCTGTATCTCTGCCTCCAGATGGACTATACCATGTTCAGTGGGTCATAACTAGCTGTATCTCTGCATCCAGATGGACTATACCATGTTCAGTGGGTCATAACTAGCTGTATCTCTGCATCCAGATGGACTATACCATGTTCAGTGGGTCATAACTAGCTGTATCTCTACCTCTAGATGGACTGTACCATGTTCAGTGGTTCATAACTAGCTGTATCTCTACCTCTAGATGGACTGTACCATGTTCAGTGGGTCATAACTAGCTGTATCTCTGCATCCAGATGGACTGTACCATGTTCAGTGGGTCATAACTAGCTGTATCTCTACCTCTAGATGGACTGTACCATGTTCAGTCGGTCATAACTAGCTGTATCTCTGCATCCAGATGGACTGTACCATGTTCAGTGGGTCATAACTAGCTGTATCTCTACCTCTAGATGGACTGTGCCATGTTCAGTGGGTCATAACTAGCTGTATCTCTACCTCTAGATGGACTGTGCCATGTTCAGTGGGTTATAACTAGCTGTATCTCTGCATCCAGATGGACTATACCATGTTCAGTGGGTTATAACTAGCTGTATCTCTGCATCCAGATGGACTGTACCATGTTCAGTGGGTCATAACTAGCTGTATCTCTACCTCTAGATGGACTGTGCCATGTTCAGTGGGTTATAACTAGCTGTATCTCTGCATCCAGATGGACTATACCATGTTCAGTGGGTCATAACTAGCTGTATCTCTGCCTCCAGGCTGACTATGCCATGTTCAGTGGGTCATAACTAGCTCTATCTCTTGCCCCCAGGCTGACTATACCATGTTCAGTGGGTCATAACTAGCTGTATCTCTACCTCTAGAATGGACTATACCATGTTCAGTGGGTCATAACTAGCTGTATCTTTACATCCAGATGGACTATACCATGTTCAGTGGGTCATAACTAGCTGTATCTCTGCCTCCAGGCTGACTATGCCATGTTCAGTGGGTCATAACTAGCTGTATCTCTGCCTCCAGGCTGACTATGCCATGTTCAGTGGGTCATAACTAGCTGTATCTCTGCCTCCAGGCTGACTATGCCATGTTCAGTGGGTCATAACTAGCTCTATCTCTTGCCCCCAGGCTGACTATGCCATGTTCAGTGGGTCATAACTAGCTGTATCTCTGCCTCTAGATGGACTGTACCATGTTCAGTGGGTCATAACTAGCTGTATCTCTGCCCCCAGGCTGACTATGCCATGTTCAGTGGGTCATAACTAGCTGTATCTCTGCCTCCAGGCTGACTATGCCATGTTCAGTGGGTCATAACTAGCTGTATCTCTTGCATCCAGGCTGACTATGCCATGTTCAGTGGGTCATAACTAGCTGTATCTCTGCATCCAGATGGACTATACCATGTTCAGTGGGTCATAACTAGCTCTATCTCTGCATACAGGCTGACTATACCATGTTCAGTGGGTCATAACTAGCTGTATCTCTTGCCCCCAGGCTGACTATGCCATGTTCAGTGGGTCATAACTAGCTGTATCTCTACCTCCAGGCTGACTATGCCATGTTCAGTGGGTCATAACTAGCTGTATCTCTACCTCCAGGCTGACTATGCCATGTTCAGTGGGTCATAACTAGCTCTATCTCTACCCCCAGGCAGACTATGCCATGTTCAGTGGGTCATAACTAGCTCTATCTCTGCCCCCAGGCAGACTATGCCATGTTCAGTGGGTTATAACTAGCTGTATCTCTGCCTACAGGCTGACTATGCCATGTTCAGTGGGTTATAACTAGCTCTATCTCTGCCCCCAGGCTGACTATGCCATGTTCAGTGGGTTATAACTAGCTGTATCTCTGCCTCCAGATGGACTGTACCATGTTCAGTGGGTCATAACTAGCTCTATCTCTTGCCTCCAGGCTGACTATGCCATGTTCAGTGGGTCATAACTAGCTGTATCTCTGCCCCCAGGCTGACTATGCCATGTTCAGTGGGTCATAACTAGCTCTATCTCTACCTCCAGGCTGACTATGCCATGTTCAGTGGGTCATAACTAGCTGTATCTCTGCCCCCAGGCTGACTATGCCATGTTCAGTGGGTCATAACTAGCTGTATCTCTGCCCCCAGGCTGACTATGCCATGTTCAGTGGGTCATAACTAGCTCTATCTCTACCTCCAGGCTGACTATGCCATGTTCAGTGGGTCATAACTAGCTGTATCTCTGCATCCAGGCAGACTATGCCATGTTCAGTGGGTCATAACTAGCTGTATCTCTGCATCCAGATGGACTGTACCATGTTCAGTGGGTCATAACTAGCTCTATCTCTGCATCCAGGCAGACTATGCCATGTTCAGTGGGACCCACGTGGAGAGGGACTTCGTGGAGGCTCCCTCTCAGATGCTGGAGAACTGGGTGTGGGAGAAGGAGCCTCTCCAGAGGATGTCCAAGCACTACAAGACTGGAGCTCCCATCCCTGAACACCTGCTGGACAAACTCATCAAGTCACGTCTGGCCAACACCGGTACGGCGGCTCGGAATTTTCAACCCACATATTTAAAGTTAACACTTATGTTGCAATGATATTTTCTCTTCAATGGTCCGTGATGCCATGGTCTCCATAGACTTCCATGTAATTTATAGTGCACGGATCATGCACGCCCATTCCTAGATGATGCACCACGTGTGTGCACACTGTTCACAACTTTCAAATCCGTTCAGGCATTCATGATTTAGCAGCCATTATGTTTTCTTCAGATGTAAACAAACATGGCTGCCGTGTTTGAAAGAATGGGTTGGTATGGGGGTTAAACATGCAATTTCTCGATCGCGATCATGCCTAATACATTTCTTTTTTTCTTTTTTTCTTTTTTAACGGCCCAAACTCGGGAAACCCGGGGTTGGCACAGGGGTGGTACCCTAACCCTAACCTTTTCAAACTCTGGAAACTCGGGGTTGGCACCAGATGTGTTAAATTTAGGGACGCACCGATATATTGCGGTATCAGCCGATGTTTGCCGCTTTCATAAGGCCTGTCTGGTGGTCTGTGGTTGTGTCATATTACTAAAGCCTGTCTGTGGGGGTCTCTGGGGGTCTCAGGGATGTTCAACCTGCGTCAGATCGTCTTGGCCAAGGTGGACCAGGCTCTCCACACCCAGACTGGCCTGGACCCTGCAGAGGAGTACGCTAGAATGAGCAAGGAGATCCTGGGGGTGGAGGCTTCTACAGGTACTAACCCTAACCCTAACCCACCCATACACACACACATACACACACACACACACACAGAGGAGGACCCTAGACTGAGCAAGGAGATACTGGGGGTGGAGGCTTCTACAGGTACTAACCCTAACCCTAACCCACCCACACACACACACACACACACACACACACACACACACACACACACACACACACACACACACACACACACACACACAGAGAGGAGTACGCTAGACTGAGCAAGGAGATCCTGGGAGTGGAGGCTTCTCAAGGTACACACTCAAGGTTTAGGCACTCTCTACACCAGGGGTGGGCAGCTTTGATGATGGAGAGGGCCACTATATTTTCACACTCACTCCAGAGGGCCACAATGCATATACAGTCAAACATAGCAAAAATAGCCGATCTACAAGCTAAAAAATTGTAGATATGCTATTTTTGAATTGGAATCCTAAATTATTGTTTTGCTATTCTTGAATTGGAATCCTGAAAAGTACATTGTTTTAATTTATTTAATTTCAAATTCATTTATATGTTCTTATGTTAACTTTATGAACTTACCGTAAATACAAATACATTGGACATGAAAAAGACAGTACTAGTCATTAAGCTCCTAATATAGACGGAATTAATGAAAGCTGGTCATGTTTGCATGTTGGAATTGTAACAGCTGAAATCAATAATATATTATTATAGTATATTAACCTGAGGGCCGCATTTAGTGAAGGTGGGGGCCGCATGTGGCCCCCGGGCCGCCAGTTGCCCATGTATGCTCTACACTGAGCACACACCCGGTGCGCATGTCCGAACGCACCCTTCGATACACTCGGACTGAAACACCAGCAGAAAACACTCTCCCGTATATAGAGTGGTGCAGTCAGCTCTCTTTCTTATAGTTCACCCACAGAGGGGCTGTATATAGAGAGGGGTGCAGTCAGCTCTAAACAGGTTTACCTTTACATCAGTAGTACAATGGTGAAATGTACGAACCAACATGTTTGCTTGTACATAGAGCATTCTCCTCTGTCTAGACATATCCTCATCATCCTCTAGGGTGTCTGTAATAATGTGCCCAAGATATGTTGTACTTTTCGACACACACATAGTTTGCCCAGACAAGTAAAAAGCAGGGAACTTGATTTCCAAGTCCTCCTTAGTTCTACAGATCAGCACCATGCTCTTCTTAGCGTTATACTTAATATCAAAGTCGATACCATAATTAGTACAGATATGATGCGCAGTACTATGTATTAATGGTATTATGTATTAATGGTATTATGTATATATATATTTATAGGGACCAACATGCTCAGTACTATGTATTAATGGTATTATGTATATATATTTCTATAGGTACCAACATGTATTAATGGTATTATGTATATATATATTTATAGGGACCAACAGTACTATGTATTAATGGTATTATGTATATATATTTATAGGGACCAACATGTATTAATGGTATTATGTGTATATTTATTCATAGGGACCAACATGTATTAATGGTATTATGTATATATATTTATAGGGACCAACATGTATTAATGGTATTATGTATATATATTTATAGGGACCAACATGTATTAATGGTATTATGTATATATATTTATAGGGACCAACATGTATTAATGGTATTATATATATGTATTAATGGTATTATATGTATTTATCTATAGGGACCAACATGCCTGCTACGTTCGGCCACCTGGCTGGAGGTTATGATGCTCAGTACTATGGTTACCTGTGGAGTGAGGTGTTCTCTATGGACATGTTCTACGCTCGCTTCAAACAGGAGGGAATCATGAACCCTAAGGTCAGGAGACACGCACACACCGCACGCACACGCGCACACACACGCACGCACGCACGCACGCATGCACGCACGCACGCACGCACACACGCACGCGCGCGCACACACTATGGCATTCACAAATAGTGAATTTTAGTATTCGAAGTATTCGACCTCAAAGTATTCGAATAGTCGAATATTCGACAGTACTGGCCAAACTGTCAAATATTAAGTAAGCAAGAGGCAAACATTGTGAAAATAGCAGATCTACATGCTCACAACGCCTTGCGTTGTGAGGCGTTGTGAGCATGTAGATCTGCTATTTTCACAATAGTTATCTGCGGAACCGAGTCACATTAAATGTAATACCTACAATTCCAAGTGCTTGTCAGGGTGGGGGGTCCCCAGTTCAAATATGTTTATTTTGGGGGTCACGGCCTAAAAAGGTTTGAGAAGCCCTGGTATAGAGCATTAACACATTCATCCACCAGGGGCATTGACAACTCATTCTTATGACGCACACATCAAATCAAACTCATGTATATTGTACGTTTCCAACAACAACGGTCAAACCAAAGTGCTGAGAGGCTGAGCAGCCTGGGGTGTGGAGAGCAAGGGCTCATCACAGTCTTGATTTTGTCGACTAAAACTATGACGAAAAATGTTTGTCGACTGCGTTTTTTTCACTGACGAAAAGTAAATAAAAACGAACTAAAAACTAAGCTGTGATGGCTAAAACTAAGACTAAATATATTGACAATTTCGTCAACAAAATTAAAACTAGACTAAAACGTTAGGGAGGGACTACAAGCTCACAACGCGTCACGCTGCGACGCGTTTTGAGCTTGTAGATCAGCTATTTTCAGCTCGCAATCAAGTGTAAAATCAGTCATTACGATGCCATCAAGGCCTGCCAAAATACATTTTAGTTGACTAAATCAACTGTAGATTCAGTTGCCTAAAATCTTATGATATTTAGTCTTCTAAAATCAGACTAAAACTAAAACTTTTCAGGTGACTAAATTATGACTAAAACTAAATGACATTTTATTCAAAAGACTAAGACTAAAACTACATCAAAAGTTGCTGTCAAAAACAACACATCAGTCCCATAGCGTAAAGGAGAAGTCCTTCTAACGCTATGCTATAATGGACCAGAGCTGCTTCACCCCTACTAACGTGAATGAACCCATTTAGGACGGGAAGCCCTGTTTGTAACTCTTACCTTTCAGGAGGGGAACTCCTTTTGGGGTTCTTGTTGCTATGTACAGTATTATACAGCAACATATCATAACTGTCAGGCAGAAACCTCATATCTCCCAAGTTCCAAACACGTTTTTTCGTAAAGTAAAGCCCTGCTTCATCACATCACACAAGACTGTCGCAAAAACTTGTGAATAAATGTATGTTACGCCCTTATATGGTGTCTAGGGTCAATAGTGTCACATAGTGTAAAAATAATACAAGCGTAGTGGACGAAAAAGGTTGACATTTATTGTGAGCAAACAAGGGTTAAATTAAACTGGGAAAACTCAACTTCAGGGTGGCCAAAGCCAAAAAATGCCCTACCTGGAAATACAAATGAGCTAAACTACACACAAAACAAAAAGCACAATCTAAGCTCCTTACCTAAACAAAAACAATCAGAAAAGGGGGGAATAAAATAAATGGCGGCACACCCCTACATGTTTCCCTTTAAAGTTAGGTTCTACAGTAAGTTCTATGAATGGATTGAATTACTAGTCTGTCTTTAAACACACAGTATTAAAGGTTTACCTAAGCAGCCTCCAGACAGTGATGGATGGCAAAGGGGACTGAAGGCTGTTCTCTCCAGGTTCTTATAGTGGCTGGGTTAATGTATCATTCAACACAGTTTCATTTCACAATTTCAATTGTTTATACATCGTTTTTAAGTCATATGTCTCTATGAGCCACTATATTGTTGTACTGGGGTGTTTCCTTGCAGAACGACTCATCCCCCTGGCTGTATGTTGGTTCTGTTCCACTGTTTATGTTGACATTCATCTCTTGGAGGGAGGTTTTTGTCAGGGGGAGCTCAGCCAGAGCTCTTAAAGGACAACTTCGTTTTTTTTTACAACAAGGGTTCATATTTTAGATTGTAATTAGAGAAAAGAAAAAGTGAGTGTTCTATTGTTTTATCATGTTTACCGTGCTAAAATGTGGGGCATGCGTACGCATGGGGGCACGCGACTAAATATGTATTTTTAGACACAATAAGCCAGCAGTTTCTTTATTGCTATTTACAGTAACACTTCTAGCCCCCATAAGTCACATCCAACCATGAACGTTTGCGTTGTATCTTGGGAATGGGCTTATACTGTGTAAAATGACATATTATATAATGCTACTTGTACGCATGCCCCCAACCACTGAAATAAGAATCTCTAAAACAATAGAAAGAAGTAAATGAAATAATTTGAACACTCATCTTTTATATTCTTTAATTACAATCTAAAATATGAACCCTTGTTGTAAAAAACTAAAGTTGTCTCGTTAGTGCTCGTTAGTGATCTCTTATCAATCAAAGCATCAAAGACAACTACCTGTTTGATGCCTGTCATAGAGGGGATTGGGGAATGCCTAGTTCCCCTTTAAATAGTCTTATTTGCATATGTAATCATCTTATTTGCATATCAGACCATGTGACATCTGCTCTCTACCCCCCCCCCCCCTCCCCCCTCCCTTGACCTCCTGACCTCTTGGACCCTGCGTTGACCTCTGACCCCAGGTGGGCCTGGCCTACAGGAAGTGCATCCTGTCCCCTGGCGGCTCATTGGACGCCTACGAGATGCTGAAGAACTTCCTGGGTCGCGACCCCAAGCAGGAAGCCTTCCTCCTGAGCAAAGGACTAACGGTGGAGCTGGAGGCCGCCGCCCCCTGTCCCTGTTGACCAATCAGCAGGGCCGGTGTGCACGCGCTCCCCAGTGACCCACCACCACCACCATAAGCCACGCCCCCCACAACGCAGCCGTCAGCAAGACTGACGGACGGACGGACGAACGAGAGGAATTTTCTAGAGAATAAACGTGATTAATAATTAATTATGCATCTGGAATGAATAAATGAATACAAAAAAATCTTACGTTTTGAACTTGTGTGCTGATTTTCTTTCTTCTTGTTTGTTTGTTATTACAGAATTTGGAATTTAGTTTGGAGGTTTTTAGAAAAACTCCAAACTACATTTTCTCTTTCTCATTGTTGCCTTTAGAACAGGAAGTAGAGCAGTTTTTTTCAGGCCAAGGACCCCTTAGTTGAGAGAGAGATGAAGCAGGGACCCCTTAGTTGAGAGAGAGATGAAGCAGGGACCCCTTAGTTGAGAGAGAGATGAAGCAGGGACCCCTTAGTTGAGAGAGAGATGAAGCAGGGACCCCTTAGTTGAGAGAGAGATAAAGCAGGGACCCCTTAGTTGAGAGAGAGATGAAGCAGGGACCCCTTAGTTGAGAGAGAGATGAAGCAGGGACCCCTTAGTTGAGAGAGAGATGAAGCAGGGACCCCTTAGTTGAGAGAGAGATGAAGCAGGGACCCCTTAGTTGAGAGAGAGATGAAGCAGGGACCCCCACAACCTGTTCATAGATTCCATATAAACTCAGCACAAAAAGAAAGGAAACTTGACTTCGGTCCATTATATCTCCCCTTTAATATTACCAAATTGTATTGTGTTTATATCATTTTTATCGTTGTCACCTTTACAACGAGGTACAGCTTGTAAGCATTGGGCATTCGAGGCATGAGCTACACAGCCAAACGTGTGGGTAGCGCTGACCAAATTTTGGCCAAAATGACTTGGTTGCAATAGCAAAATTTGCCAACATTCGGTCTATTATATCCCCCCTTTAATTATGCCAGATGGTATTGTGTTTGATATCATTGTTATCGTTGATTTGTCACCTTTACAACGAGGTACAGCTTTTAAGGATCTGGCATTTGTGGAATGAGCAACACAGCCAAACGTGTGGGTAGCGTCCCTCCAAAAATGGTCAAAATGGCCTGGCAGGCCTGCAATACTGTTCTTTTGGTGTTCACCTTTGTTGTTTGGTGCATTGAATGATTGTACTCTCCCACAGTAATAAGTAAAGAAAAAGACAACACATATTGGCCATTTTTACACTTTGTTAATGTTAAGCTCAGTGTCAGGGAAGCCCAAAACAAGTAAAGGCCTATTGCAAGCCATTTTGGAAAAAATCTGGTCGGCGCTACCCACATGTTTGGCTGTGTAGCTCATGCCTCGAATGCCTGATGCTTACAAGCTGTACCTCGTAAAGGTGACAAATTAACGATAAAATGTATATACATTTTGTACAATTTGGTAAAGGGGAGACATAATGGACCGAAGTCAAGTTTCCTTTCTTTTTGTGCTGAGTTTAGTTTCATTGTTTGACAGCACAATCATCAGTGTATTTTGGATTCATGTCAATTTGTGTTTTCAGATATTTAACCACTTGAACTGTCAATACTTAATAAACTTGACCTTTCACTCTGAACTTAGTCTGCTCTTTTTCCCCTCTACACCAAACCTCTTTGCCGAAAATAGCCGATCTACAAGCTCACACCGCCTCGCATCTGCTATTTTTGCCAGACCCAGGGGGTCGGCCTACAAAAGGCTTTGTCGGTCGGTCGGTCGGTCTGTCGGTCTGTCCCTCTTTTCCTCAGTGTGCACACACAGGTGACGGCACTCAAGGCAATCAGCCGAGCAATCAGCCGAGCAAGGGAAGGGAGGGGCAGATGCGTGTGTGTGTAACACACACACACACGCCCACACGCACACGCCCACACACACACACACACACACACACACACACACTCATTGCGGGTCTGGCAGAACCAGGTGACCTGGTCTAGTTGGCTAAAGGTCTCAGAATATGGACACTGGGGTTCAAGTGGAAAAAAGTTTCTATCACTCAAAGATTTGGAGGACCCCCTAGGGGGTCCTGGACCCCCTGTTGAAGACCCCTGCTATAATGCACTATAAAGGCGATCTTAATATGAAATGTTACCGACTTTATGACAGCAGCCAGCACCCGTCATAATTCCTATTTGTTATTATCTTTAAGTCCCTGGATGATAACCTGAGCACTAATGTCCAGCTCAAACCGTGTGTTTACCAGTAGTCTGGGGCGTTAGGGAGATAACATGGCCATTTCGTGCTATATTAGTCTAAAAGCGCCACATTTTGCACAGATGTATCCCAGGGCATGCTCTAATGATTTAGCTAGGGCGCCCGAGTCGGCGACCTTCGGGGTCGCCACAGCGGCCAATTTTTTTTCTGGGTATATTTAACCCTTTAACAATTTCTCTGCCATTTTAAACATAGCTGTAGTAAGCAGCTGCCAAATTGTCCTTACCTTTTAGCGTGGGCACGCGCACGCATCGTGCACAATCTGTGCGCGACTCATCTAGTAGACGTGTAGACTCGGTGACAAGCTTTCGAATACAAAAAACCCCATTGAAATAGACATATCCGTTGCCACGCTGTATCCCTGCTTATCCGCCAGTGTTTACATGAAAAAGCATTGAAAAAAGCCAACTGTGCGCTATGGTAACAAGTGGACACGTTCGCGCACAAAACGCACGATATGTGCGGGGATCATAATCCAGGCGTGTAGAGACTGGATCAAAGTTTCCAAACGCAAAAATCCGATTGAAAAACGAGCGTTCCATCGCCGAGTAGCTTCCACTTCTGTTACACTGTAAACCAATGGCTCACTGAATAAAAGTCCCCGTTTACTGGTCCTTCAACTCCCTCGACTATGGCCCAGGCTCAGACTGGATACGGAAAGCTGGATCCGGTCCAGACCGGAAATGACCGGATACAGTTAGGGGGGCGGGCCTAAAGAGCCAGAATCAGCGAAAATCTGCGCTAATACTTTTAATCCTTTCATAATGATTAAAGCTAATTAAACTTTGCGGGCTCTACGGGCATGGCAGCGCGGTACAGCGGGAAATCTACGGTCTCTACGGGGATCGCGAGGTATGAGTTAAGTGCCTATCCCGAACATGTTCGGGATATTCGGGATCAAAAACTATTTTTTATTTGCTATTTTACTTACCCCGAGCTGCTTGGAGCAACGTGGGTGGTCCCGGCTCGCCCAGCGCTCACCAACGAGAGGCGCTAGATGCTCCGACGATTTATTCCATTGAAAATGGTTTAAAATAAAGTTTAGACCCCCCCCCCCCCCAATGTTCACGAATGTTCATTGTAGGCGGCGCAACGTATTCCAGGGTGCCTTTCCCGAACATGTCCGGGATATTTAATAAAATGAATTATTTTATCGGAGGCCTCAACGAAGCCCCGGTCTAGACGTCCATCCTTGGCCGGGACTTGACTCGGCCATCCACGGGCCGTATTCGCGCTAACGGCCGCATCGCGCCGCCCACTCCAATAATAAATCACATCTTTAGACAGGATTTTCTCCGGATTGTGTCCCCAGACCCAAAGAGAACGTTTTTTGCGGCTGAAATAGCTTTAGATCGGGCTTCTAAATGGGTTAGCATTTTGGCTACGTGTCAGCTAGCTTCCTCCTCTCGACACCCATATGATTGACTGGAGTGAAAACACAAGCCAGTTGGGAGAGGGTCGACGAAAGCTATAAAGAAGGTCTATGGAGAAATTTCTGGCACTCTAGCACCCCTTGTGGCCGGATGGCACTGTATGAGTTAAGTAGGATGTGAGGGGTCTAACTAGGGTTTCTCATGATGCTGAATCCATTGCAAGCATTTGTTTTGCACACAAAAAAAAAAAAACATTCCTTGGGCTATAAATGGCCCCAGAAAACGATCGTTTAGTGATGAAAAGTGATGAGTCATAACTTTTCACAGTTTTGTGGGCGTTTTCTTGGGCCATTTATAGCCCAAGGATTTTTTTTTTCTTTTTTGCAAAACAAATGCTTGCAATGGATTCAGCATCATGACAAACCCCTAGTTAGACCCCTCACATCCTACTTTTTTTCTGGGTATTTTCCTCCCATGTATAGAACTTGATTTGGCCGCTGTGGCGACCCCGAATGTCGCCGACTCGGGCGCCATAGCTAAATCATTAGAGCACGCCCTGGGCTACATCTGTGCAAAATGTGGCGCTTTTAGACTGATATAGCGCGGAATATCCCTAACGCCCCCGACTACAGGGCAGTGACCCTGACTGCAGCCAGGCGTGTTCCTGCCTAGAACCTGAGCAGGGGTTCTGACAGAATGTGGGCCCTAACGCTATCCTCCAGGATGACAACGCTCACCCCCACAGAGCCAGGATCATCAAGAGGGCACCTCCAGAATGTGGGAGAGGAGAGGATGGAACGGCCTGCCGTGAGTCCAGACCTCGACCCAAATGAACACTTGTGGGATCAGTTTGGGTGAGATGTACGTGCTAGAGTGACCAACAGAACCATGTGTGGCGGAGAGAGTCGCTGCCCTAGCCTTGAAGCCTCAAAAGTCTATACCCAGACAGCACAGCGACATAACGCCGATTCGCCGAACATTTGTTTTGCACCAGAAACATGCATTGGGCTAGAAATGGACCCCCATACCACTGTGAAAAGTGATGACTCATCACTAAACATCATTTTATGGGCTGTTTTTAGTAGGGGTGTAACGATATAGTAACTGTATGAAATATCGTTTTTAACTTAAAAAACCGAAGTATATCGAAATGAAAACAGCTAAAATCGAATCGTATCGTTTTATTTTGTATCGTATCGAATCGGCAGTGCAAAGAATCGATTGTATCGAAACTACCTGCTTGTGCATTGTATTTAACATATTTAGCATTTTTTTAAGAAAAAATTAAAACGAGGGGTTTAATTACTTTTCCTTTCCATATCGTCTATCGATAAATGTGTGTAATTTCTGGGTTCATGTCAAGGTGCAGGTTTGTCAATATTTAATGTCCATATATTTGCCAGATAATCACTGTGTTTACTTATTTATATCCATAATAATACATGTTTCCTTAAAAACCTGCACTATTCACACCTTTCACACAGATTTAATTGCTTTGCTAAATAGTTACTATATCGATTTTAAATCATTGAATCGAATCGTATCGTATCGCTATGAATGAACCAATATCGTCCATGTATCGTATCGTCAACCATGTATCGCGATATGTATCGAATCGCTATTAAGATGTATCGTTACACCCCTAGTTTTTAGCCCAAAGAATGTTTTTTTTTTTGTGCAAAACAAATGCTTGCAATGGATTCAGAATAATTAAAAACACCTAGTTAGACCCCTCACATCCCACTTAAAGCATATATTTTGGGAGTGATTTTTTTCCCCTATAGTATAGTGTATAGTGAGTGAATGAGACCCGGAAAACCCTGATGTCAGACATCAGCTTCGCATACGGAGATTTCATGCTGGTTCCGGAAAACCACGTATCGGGGAAAACATGTGCCGAATTTGAGGCCGGTAGGACTAACGGTCCCATTATACCTGTTGTCATAGGACCCGTTTTAACCATCTGTTTGCCTGTGTCCATTTATGCCCATATATGGAGATATGTATCTGTCTGTCTGCATCCATGTTATGCCCATAATATGAAGATCTTTGTATCTGTCTGTGCCTCTGACTGTGTTGCATACACAGTGCCGGTTCCGGAAAACCCTGATGTCACACATCAGCTCCGTATACAGAGATTCTTTCGAGCCGGTTCCGGAAAACCGTGTGTCGGGTCGGACACTGCACTCCCCACTGCGGCGGGGAACACGCGCGCCGAAGTCTGTGTTGACTCATGTGGCGTACGTGATGTCTCACCTGAAAAGTTTTAATTTGACTTCTTTCTTTCTTTCTTTCTTTCTTTCTTTCTTTCTTTCTTTCACTGTCTTTACTTTCAACATTCCAGAATGTTGTCTTCCTGGAGACAGATGATGTCACGCGTAGCTTAAATCTGATTGGTTGATTCTTCCAAACTACAGAACAAACCCTCCTTCATTCTCTTTCAGACTCCAGAACTCGTCTTGAAGTCAACAGCTGATTACTTTAATCTGTGTATTCTGATCCATTTAATCTGATCCATTCAGTGTGATGATGAAGATCACGGCCACCCTCCTCATCCTCTCCTCTGTACTTCATGTCAAAGCATACCTAGATGGTAAGTACATGATATTTGATATTATATAAATACATATACTTTTATACAGTATATAGTATCATATAATCCCAGGCAGTGAGTACATTGTGTGTGTGTGTGTGTGTGTGTGTGTGTGTGTGTGTGTGTGTGTGTGTGTGTGTGTGTGTGTGTGTGAGTGTGAGTGAGTGAGTGAGTGAGTGAGTGAGTGAGTGAGTGAGTGAGTGAGTGAGTGAGTGAGTGAGTGAGTGAGCGAGTGAGCGAGCGAGCGAGTGAGCGAAAAAGTGTTAAGTGGCTGATAAATTGTAAATTGTCCCTTGGGTCATCCCTAAAGGTCCTAGAAGGGATGCCAAAACTATCTTAAACAGACATGTGTTTGATGAACACCAATCAGAAGCTCACACAATTCTACAGAGTTAATAATAATAATTTGCCAACAGTTCTTAGACCCACTTATAGGACGTTTTTTAAGAAGCTTTAAAGAAGATGTTTTCTTAGCTGTGATCTGTTCTTATGTGCATAAATCTACGCACACTGGAGAGCACTGCTTGTTAAAATACTTTATTCTATAAGTTGAAGTGAAGCAGGACTTCGACACCACAATTATGTTGTGCAACTACAGGGCAAAATGAGTTTGACGTCCCTGCTAGATGAATCCACAGAGCGCTGCCCTGAGTTGAACAACATTATTGTGGTGTTATTAAACTCCTGCTTCATTCTGCTCACTTACTGCTACTTTACTAACTAAATGCTCTGGCAGATACAGAGTGTCACTGACTTATATCACTTCTTCACATTGGAAGTGTTTATATTCGGCTGCAACACAATTATTTTCATAATTCGATTCATAATTACAACTGCATCACCGTCGTGATGTTAATGATGATGATGATGATAAGGGATTTACCACACAGGCACGCGAGAGCACACACACGCACACACGCACGCACGCACTCACACACACACACACACACACACACACACACACACACACACACACACACACACGCACACACACACACACACACACACACACACCAGGACGTACTGGACTCAATGGCTTAGGGGACCGTGAGCTTAAGTGAAGGTTGCGACCATATGCAACCTTCACTTAAGCTCACGGTGTTTGTTTCAAGCAAGTCTTCTTTTTTTCGACTATTTGCAACTCTGTAAAATGGGGGAGGGGCAAGGTGGTCTGCGTGAGGGGGCCGGGACGCCGGGCCTGGAACACACACGCACACACACACACACACACACACACACACGCACACGCACACACAAAATGTTAAATTTACATTACATTATATTATATTGACAGCCTTTGCTTCCTTCTAATATTCAGCCTAGAATTATTGTTTAACAGACGGAGTGATGATGTGTCATCGTCATTTGAATGTAATTTAAAGTCTTCTTTATTTTCTCTCCAGGGATCCATAGGGAGATGCATCTCACTGTGTGTTCAGACACAGATGGAAACTTCTATTCAAAGGAGGTGCATGAACTGGATGGTGAACTGTTGGCGTACTCAGACTTCGAGTTCAACATGATGATGGTTGAGCCTCAGCCTCCGTTCATAGATCACATCACCTTTGGAAAGGAAGCTTATAAAGAAGCTGAGGATAATGTGGGGAAATGCATAGAAAACCTGAAAGACATGCGCAAGGCCTTGAAGAACCCACCAGTGAAACAAGGTACAGAAATACTAACTGTACTGCAGCTGTTATAACACAACAATGACGTCCAGACTGTGTATTATTACTCATTGTAAGTTTAACACAGAACAACCTGACTCCAATGTATTGTGTCTGTGTGTTTGTACAGAAGCACCTGACTCCAAGATCTACCCCAAACTGCATGCTGAGCTGGGGGTGGCCAACGTCCTGTTCTGTCATGTGACTGGTTTCTATCCTGCTCCAGTGACCGTCACATGGTCCAGAAACAACCTCACCCTGACTGATAACATCACCACCACCGTCCCACAGCTCAACAAGAAAGGAACCTATTACCAGTTCTCCAGTGTGAAGTTCACACCAGAGAAGGGAGACACCTACAGCTGTACGGTCAACCACCAATCACTGAGCAGCCCTGAGACCAGATGGTGGGGTAAGAACTCTGAAGGGGGATAAATACCTAATGATTCAGGCCCTGTCCATACCTAAAAAATCCCCGGGCGTTTCTGACTTCGTTTTGAAACCTCTACGCCTCCACACGGGCCCGTGTAGAAAAATATGTGTGTCGACACGGTATTATCAAAACGCTATAAATCCCTGTCTGCGCGTCACCGAAGCGGGTGGCCAGCTGGCCGCGTCCCCCTGCTCTCATGCAATCATTGCAGCAGCTATCTATCTATAGGCTATGCATTGTCCAAGTTTCACAATCTTCACACTTTAACATGCACAATTGCTATTTAAATATTAATTTAATATAAATTCGCGAACTATTTCTAGAGCAGGGGAGAGGAATCGTCGAGAGTGTGGTGCGCTCTCTCTCTCTCAGCATTAAACGAATGTAACTCTATCAATCAAAGAGAGAGAGAGAGAGAGAGAGAGAGAGAGAGAGAGAGCTTTGTAAGACGGGACCGTTTAATGGTGCAGCAGAGGAGAACGTTGCATAGCTATTTATTAAACCACAATCGAATGTTCTTTACTTGCATAATGGGGACTCTTTTTTAAATTTGTAATAGTCCCTGGAAAATGTTTAGCCTATTTGAACATCTGATCTCTAAGTAAGTTGCCTCAAGTTGGAAATGAGAACATAATCATATGAATGCTTCAGTGCACTAATGTTAAAGCAGCATCTATTACTAAATTAGAGTGACAGACACACATGTTAGAGATAGGAGAGAGATGGAAGATAATGTAGGCTACACAGCCTAGACTAGAGCCTTTTTTTTGTGCTTGTGCTGATCGTGGAAATAATGTAAAAGGCAGCACATGCCGTGAATAATCAACATATTCTCACCTTCAAAGCGTCAGACAACTGGTGAGAATGGGCTGGAATAATGCCTGCATGCGTGCGTATGTCTCCATTATGCTTGAAATCATTTGATATTGGCAGTTGATATCCAAACTTTGACGAAGAGAAGAGGCAGGCGCGTCGCGTCAGATATGCTCCGTTAACAAGACGAGGGCTGCATCTCGTTATTGATAATGAGCACCTTATCGATCCAGCTTATTAAGCCGGTGGAAAGCTATGTGAGACAACACAGAATATAACTGGTATATTTTGCAACTGTGAGTTTGTGGCTGGCCAGTGACCACCATCTATGAAGATGACATTTGACAAGAGTAACAAATATCATTAAAACAATCATTCATTAGGGCTCCATCCCTAAACAAGACAGCTGAGCTCTCTAATGTTAACATGTCGTGAATGCGCTCATAAATATGGATATTCTACAGAGACCGCCACGGGATTCTCTCATAGCAAGGAGGAGGAGGCGAGGAGCACAAGGTGACGTAAGCAATAGCATGCAAGCAAAGAACTTCTCCGTTTACGGTGTCCACAAGGCAAAAGAAATACGCCCGGGTAACAAAAATGCACTGCAGCCGGAGTTTTGGAAACTATTCGGCTAGTCCTCCGTTTGCATGCGTCTGCATGTGGACACCCATGGGTGTTCGTGGTTTTACCTCCCCGGTGAAAAATAATCCGTTGTCGTCTGGACGGGGCCTCAAAGTTAGACAACATTTTGGGAAGGTAAAGAAAAAAAAACACCATCACAATTTCCCAAGTGGTCCCTTGAGCTGTAGATGCTATAGATGCAGTACAGTGGTCAGCTATAGATACAATACCGTTTTTTTCATGCAGCTATAGATGCAGTACAGTGGTCTCATACAGCTATAGATGCAGTACAGTGGTCTCATACAGCTATAGATACAATACCGTTTTTTTCATGCAGCTATAGATGCAGTACAGTGGTCTCATACAGCTATAGATGCATTACAGTGGTCTCATACAGCTATAAATACAATACCGTTTTTTTCATGCAGCTATAGATGCAGTACAGTGGTCTCATACAGCTATAGATGCAGTACAGTGGTCTCATACAGCTATAGATACAATACAGTGGTCTCAACAAAACCTCCACCGGCTGTCTGTCACGCCACGTCACGTCACGTCAAGTCAAGTCAAGTCAAGTCAAGTCAAGTCAAGTCAAGTCAAGTCACACTTTTCCCCTTCTCATATCTCTGTCACCGTTGTCCCTATCCATTTCTCACATGGCCCTCTTCTAGTGCCACCATGAGGCCGATTCTTGCTAAACACATTTTTGGCTCCTACAAATTTTGCCCTAAATTCACACAAATCAACATGGATCTGTCCCATTTAGTGCCATCATCAGGCCGATTTTTACATGCGACCTGACGGTTGCTTATTTCCCGATTAGGGGTTCTTACTGGTATGTCTATACAGGGGAGGCTTGTAGGTATCCATGTAAACCATTTCAATTCACAACTACTGATGTGACAGCTCAAGGGACTATTTGGAAAATGGTGGTGGCGTTTTTTTTAACCTTCCCAAAATGTTGTCTAACCTTGAATCATTAGACATTTAGCCCCCTTCCCGATATGGCGGCATGACAAGATTGGTCTCAACGGAAACCTGAGGTCGTCTAGAATCAAATCTTTATCTTTGGTTTGTGTCTAAATTTGGGTATGTCTCTCCGCCGTTCCAGTCAGCACTTTTTCTTGGGATCATCAAAATATCTATATAAGGATACCAGTAAGACTCCCTAATCGGGAGATCACAGCGTGATTTTAGGCCAAAATGTGTAGAAGTGTGGAAAAATGTGTATGTAAAAATCGGCCTGATGGTGGCGTTATATGGGACAGATCCATTTTGATGACATGAGTGTAGACATACTGTGTAGCAATTTTGCGTGATTTTAGGGCAAAATCTGTAGGGGCAGTGTCCAAAAATGTGTTTTAAAAAATCGACCTGAAGGTGGCGCTAAATGGGACAGATCCATGTTGATGACATCAGTGTAGAGCAAGTGTGTACCGATTTGCGTGATTTTAGGGCAAAACTTGTAGGAGCAGTGTCCAAAAATGTGTTTTAAAAAATCGGCCTGAAGGTGGCGCTAAATGGGACATATCCATGTTGATGAGATGAGTGTAGACATACTGTGTACCGATTTGCGTGATTTTAGGGCAAAAATTGTAGGAGCAGTGTCCAAAAATTTGTTTTTCAAGAATCGGCCTCATGGTGGCACTAGAAGAGGGCCATGTGAATATTGATGGGTGGAGGTTGTGGTTTGGCAGGCAAGGAGTATGTGTGCAACATTTGGCATGGATCGGGGCAACGGTTAAGGAGATATGAGCAGGGCAAAAGTGTGACGTGTGACGTGTGACGGAGGGACGGACAGACAGACAGACAGACGGACAGACAGACAGACAGACAGCCGGTGAAGGTTTTGGTAGTAAGTGCGACCTGACGGTCGCAACAACACAACAGTACAGTAGTGTTTTAAACCAGAAACCTATCTATTAAACAACACAACAGTACGGTAGGGCTGTCCCCGACTAAGGATTTGTATAGTCGACTATGATTTTAGTCATTGTGTTGATAGTCGAATGGTAGTCGAATGGCCTGTTTTTTTTGTTTTTGTGTTAGGGTTTTTTTTTTACCCCTTTCTTTTACAATGGCGTATAAACAACAGAGGTGAAACACTCATTTAAATAGCATGTCTTCTTGACCTTTGTTTTAATAGATAACTCATTCATTATTTAAGCCAAGGTTTATTATCATGGCCTTATCTATCTATAAATGCGAGAAGTCTCTGTCTGTTTGTAATCCGCGTATCCCGAGAACCGTTCGTCCCATGGGCTTCAGATTCGGCACGTGCGTTCCCCGCCGCCGCACGGAGTGCAGTGCCGGGCCTCGACTCGACCCGACTCGCGGTTTTCCGAAACCGGCGCAAAACGTTCGGAATCTCCTTATGCGGAGCTGATTGTTGACATCACCGAAACCGGCGCAAAACGTTCGGAATCTCCTTATGCGGAGCTGATTTTTTCCGGAGGAAATCGGCGCAAGCGCTGACTCATTGTGACATCACATCTGAGATCACGTACGCCACATGAGTCAACAAAAAATGCCATGGTTACGTATTCTGATGTTCCTATATGGGCATAAAAGGACACAGGCAAACATATGGTCAAAACGGCTCTTATGACAACAGGTATAATGGGATTTGCATTAAAGGGTGGGGCATTCATTCCCTATTTCAAATTCGGCACACGCGTTCCCCGCCGCAGCAGGTAGTGCAGTGCCTGGCCTCGATCCGATATGGGCATAAAATGGATGCAGACAGACAGATACGGATATCTCCATATATGAGCATAAATGGACACAGGCAAGCAGATGGTCAAAACGGGTCCTACAGCGATCTCCATATGACATAAAATGGACGTAGACAGACAGATATCCCCATACATAGACATAAATGGACACACGCAAACAGATGGTCAAAACAGATCCTATGACAACAGGTATAATGGGGTTCGCATTAAAGGGCGGGGCATTCATCCCCTATTTACATTGTTCCCGAGTTGGCCAGGGCGCCGACTAGACGATCGGCCGCCCGAGCTTCTAGTAAGAATAATAATACAGCAATAACAACAACGAAATAATATCTCTAAAATAAATAAATTAACTAAATAGTACCAGTAAGACTCCCTAATCAGGAGATAAGCGACCGTTGGTCGTTTATCTCCTGTCACACTGCTGACATCAGTATGACATCACACCGTACACAAATGACCCTTTTATAAGACCGGCATTATCTACCGACAGATTAGTAACAAGATGTCAAAATCGTTGAAGGTTGAATCTCCAGATATGGAGATAACCAACACATCCCTCCATATATGGAGATAACCGACGAATCTCACTAAGTCTGACCTCACAAGCCCCATATTTGGACACGAACAACATATAACTCCATATATAGAGACATAGCTGCTGACATCAGTATGACATCACACTGCTGACATCAGTATGACATCACACCGTACACAAATGACCCTTATATAAGACCGGCATTATCTACCGACAGATTAGATGCAAGCAGGATCTCGACTCTGACACAACTCATCGGCTCATAAGCTGGTTCTCCCTCCATATATGGAGATAACCGACAAATCTCACTAAGTCTGACCTCACAAGCCCCATATTTGGACACGAACAACATATATTACCTATTACCGCATGCCAGCAAAGACGCATCTAGGTCAAGTTCAATGAGTCAACGACCCAATTAGCGCAGAAGTCCTGCAGCTGGTGCTGGACTGGACTCGCTGACATGACCACTGAACAGCTCCATCCTGACATTAAACCATTATGGTATTGCATTATGATGAAGCTTTCTGCATTCCCCTTGCACCTCAAAATAATGGATTACTTCTTCAAAATGCGGACTGGATAACAAGAGGCAGCAACAGTAGGTAATGAGTCATTCTGATCCAGCTGGTCTTTATATTGGCCAGTCTTTCTCCATCACAACGTTTAAAGTAGCCTATACTCACGCAAACTTTGCATTGTAAAGCAACGTTTTAGACAGTAATGAATGATGGTCAGTGCGCAGAGAGCAGCAGACTCCTTTTCTTTTTTTCCTCTCTCTTTTTTTGGTGTCCTTTACAATCTGTTCCCCGACGCACAGTGCGTCCTGCGCGTCATGGTAGCGCAGCGCTGGGCTGGGCACCATAGCCTACATTTGGCTTAGAAGTGTCTGTCCACAGGGCTGTGAGCTTGTAGATTTGCTGTTTTCGGCGCACTCCACCGTGACCGTCATGCAACATATGACCTGTAATGCACAGCGAGTGCGGTGCGTTGCAACGTGCTGTCACAGCACTGCTGTGAGCTTGTAGATTTGCTGTTTTCAGCGCACCACTGCCATGCAACCTAAATGACCAGTTAAGTTAAATAAATAGCAAATAATACCAAACAACCAAACAAATAATAGCCCGGGCTCTTACATAAAACCTAATAAGGATAATATTAATTGCAAATAACGGCCCAGGCGCTTATACGAACCTTGCGCTTATTTGAAACAGGCGTTTATTGCGCAAAATGGGGTCAGACCCCGGGCGGATAAATGGGACCCGGCGGCAGTTTGCCACCGGGCGATTAATTGGTGATTTACGGTAGATCATAATTGAAGCATAAAAGTTGTTGTAGCTGGGTTCTGAAAATAAAAAGGAGTATTAGCAAATACCAGGGGTCTTCCACTGGGGGTCCGAGACCCCTGGGGGGGGGGGGGGGGGGGGGGGGGGGGTCCTCAGAGTTACTACAGGGGGCCTGCCAAATCTTTTACTTGTTTTACATTTGAAATTTTGAATGTTTTTACTTTTGAAACTTTGAATGTTTTACGTCTGAGTTTATGTATTGTACTTTGATGGTTTATTAGTATTCTCAGTATTATTTATAACATTTATGTGTTAGACAGTTATGGTTGACAGCTGTTACAGCAGGGATTGCAACTTCTGACTTTGGGCACGCAGAACAACTTGTCCATTTATTGCACAGCACTCACACACACACGCACGCACGCACGCACGCACGCACGCACGCACGCACGCACGCACGCACGCACGCACGCACGCACGCACGCACGCACGCACGCACACACACACACACGCACACACACACACACACACACACACACACACACACACACACCTCTTTGTTATCGTCACTCCAAAACCCTCACCCTCTTAAAAAGCTCATGGTCAATTATGCCCAAAGAGATTCACTACAATACATTTCCTGAGGAAGGATGATTTTGAGGAAGTGCACACACATGAAGAGGCTGATACCCTGATTCCTCATCAAGTCCTTGCCTCTGGTGCTTATGGTGCTTTGCCTGAAACATAATGTGTTTGGTCACCCGACACTGATGTCCTCATACTGTTACTTCTCTGAAATTTGCAACAGTCAAAGGTACAAAAAATTAAATAAAAATGGAAATAGATATATTCAAGCGAGTTCAAGTGATTGGATGTCACAAATGTCAAGGGTTCCTTGGCCTACACAATTTATCTGGTGCTGACTGGGGAAGAGCATTTGTTGGAATCTCCAAAAAATACATGTGTCAACACCTACTTGAAGCCGGATAATGATGACAAAGCCATTAACCGCTTCATGACCCTGGCAAGGGTTCTATTGAGCTTATTAACTCTTATACTGCTTTGAACGTTCCTGTTCGCCCCAATTCTTGAGGTCGAGTAGGGCCAATACGGCCGTTCGTTCGTTTGATGTTTTTTATGGATTATGATAAAAGCGGTCCTTGCGCAACTTGTGAATCTATAATTGGTCGTCGGGGTCTTTTGAGGACAGCCGGAAAACCGTTCATAAAAAAAAAGTAAACAGACTGTCCTGGCTCCGCCTGCCCAGAGCGACTCTGCGCCTGCCTAGCTGCTAGCAGCCTTGAGGGACTATATTGTTTCATGCATCGGGCTGTTAGTAGAGAAGGAGAGAGAGAAACGTTGGTAAAAGCGATCATTTTGTCGGAAATCAGTTGTTTTATAGTATTAGTAGTATAGTAATTGTAGTAGGTAGTAGTATTTAGCAGTACTAGAATATTGAGATGTATTAGGCCAAGTACTAGGCCCTGCTCAGTATCAATCCGCCGAAGCAAAGCGACCATCCCCCACCACCCCACGGCCGGGGTCGCAGACAGCAGCAGATCCACGTCAGGAAAGTTTTGACAACAAACTTTAGGATTACAACCTGAACCTACCCGCGTTGGTGACCCAGCAGCGCCCACGAATGGTGGTGGTGGTTGTGATGATGATGATGATGATGATGATGTGATGAAGAAGAAGAGAAAAAGATTCCTGTAGTGTAGCCGTTGGCTTTGAAGAGAAACATTCCATTTCTTGGTGCCGTTGGTCGCGAAGAACCGGGTCAAAAAGTGCATCAAGAGCCTCCTGATATCCCAATATGGACTCGGAGACCCCCGCCGTTCGTTCCTGAGAGGGAGACCCCCGTGCTGGGACAGTGGACACACATCTCCACCGCAGCAGAGACCACCAGACGTAGCCTACAGAGGCAGAGACTAACTGGACGATTTGGCCGACGATCTGGCTTCCGCGTAGAGACCCCTTGGAGAACAGAGGCCATGATTCTACTGTCCACAGTGGTAAGACATAATTCCAGTGCATGCATGTATGTATACTGTATGTGAAACATCGCTTCAGGCTTTCTTTCCATCGCATCCATGAGGAAATGAGAAGCCTGGTTTGAGTGACAAGCCTCGAGCCTAGTCTGAGTGATCTCTATTGCGAATAAACCAGTGGGATCCGGTCTAGAGCCCGCCTACTGCATCCGGCTATTTACACGTACACATACATGCAAGACATGTTTCCGTATCCGGACCGGATCAGTAACTTGATCCAAGCAGTTAGGATCCACGTGCGTGCGTTTGTTTTTGTCGCTACAAAGGACACACGTGGAGTTCCTATCACGCGCGTGCACGTACCGCGTGTAGTGTACGTGCACTGCACAGCTACTAGGATTATTTGATGGGAATTTAGGATTTATTGGCTTAGTTTGTGTGTGTGTGCGTACGATGCGTGTGTGTGTGTGAGAGAGGGAGAGGTTTCTTTTTATCGTCGTCATCATCATCATCATCATCATCATCAGTAGCTGATGATGTAGCTTTTCAGTTCAATTCAAAGGAGCTTTATTGGCATGAGAAAACATACGTTTACATTGCCAAAGCAAGTGTTACAAATAAAAACTGTTGAAAATGGGGAACATACAGTTGGAGGGAGTACAGCTTTGTATAAACAGAGCTATGTTGCATTGTGACATTTTATATATTATACATACAGGGTATAAAGGGCATTTCACTGTGACAGTAAATGCATGGTAACTATTTACTATATCTGCATTTTATGTATTACATATGAACTTATTGTAAGTCATTTGCTAAATGTCAAAATTGTAAATTGATTTGTTTACATATAAACCTTTTGATAATTTCCTGGCTATGATTTTAGATGATGAGTCGACGATGATGAGCCTACTTCTTCATTGCCACATCGTAGTCGTCCAAGGACAAGGATAGGTAAAGAACAAAAAACTTTTTTCTGTAAAGCAGACTTAGCACCAGACACATGCTCACATAGACATCAAAGGGGGCTGGAGCCCCTGCCCTTTTATCCACCTGTAAAAAGTGCCCTCTCCAGACCATGAATGCTGTTTTTACATAATTACTATATATATATATATATATATATTTGTGTGGTAAGCAGGAAGTGCATAGAATGTTAGAGAGGCAGGGGTTGACATTTCTAAAACGGCCTTTTGATGAAAATAGTAGGCCCCCAACCTCCACGCATTCTGCTGTGACGCGTTGTGAGCTTGAAGGTGTACTATTTTTCATGTATTTTATAGTAATTATGTATTTGTATAATTTACAGATCGACCATGGGCTCGTGTACGAGTTCAGCAGACCCGGTGGAGCCCTTCCGGAGGAGCCTGGCTGGAGTGAAACAGAATGGAGCCCCAGGCCCTGTGCAGGCTGAATGACACACACACACACACACGCACGCACGCACGCACGCACGCACACACGCACACACACACACATATACACTCTGTAGACATGTAGTGTCACACTAAAAAGTGTGAGATAAAGAGAACCCTGAAAGCTGAAGCAGGATTCAGGCTGAAGCTCATGTCACTGTGTCAATGTTCTGCACTGCTCTTACTACTGCTCTTACTTCTCTTACACACTAAAAGTGTGTAAAAAGACACTTTTTCTTGTTTTTATTTTTTTGAATTTGTTTGTAAACAACCACTGATCATAGGTGTGATGTTACTGAAGCCAACAATAAAAGGCTAAAGAGAGATTTCTGCCTGAAAATGTATTCTTCACAAAAATGCATTTTTCTCAGCTTTATGTTCTCAAAGAGCTGTTTTTAGGCCACATTCTGCAGCTTCTAGCTAATGAACAGAACAAGATAAAAACTCAAAATATTTTTCTGTTGCAAAGTAGACATTCTATTCTTCGTTGCCATATAATTGTTGTCTTTATAGTCAAAACCAAATTTCTCCAGTAGGCCTTCAAAGATGAGCGACAATTCTCAATTTAGCTGGCAGTGGATTGAGCTTTTTGTTCAATTCTGTGGCAGTAAAAGAGTTAATGGTGAGCTTCCATCAACATTGTAGTTATTGGAGCATTTTGCATGCCGTGTTTACAGTTTAAAAGGTCCAACAACCCTGTGATTACTAAGATGGGAACTATTTCTGTCAAATAACTTGGAGGGTGAGATGCTACCTCCAACTTGTGCTGCACTGCTACCACTTATCCTCCATGCCAAATACGTCACAATGCAGGGCAAATCATACCTGAAAAGAGCTTCCACCAATCGAAGAAACAAGTTGTTCTGCGTGCCCAAAGTCAGAAGTTGCAATACCTTCATTATTGCAATCCCTGCAATAACAGCTGTCAACCATAACTGTCTAACACAGAAATGTTATAAATAATACTGAGAATACTAATAACCCATCAAAGTACATACACTCAGATACGTAAAAACATTCAAACTTTCAAATGTAAAACAAGAAAAAGATTTGGCAGGCCCCCTGTAGTAACTCTGAGGACCGCCGCAGGGGTCTCGGACCCCCAGTGGAAGACCCCTGGTATTTGCCAATACTCCTTTTTGTTTTCAGAACCCAGCTACAACAACTTTTATGCTTCAATTATGATCTAATTTAACATTGTTCTGGAGCAGGAGCAGAGCGATTACTGAGATGGGCTCAAGGGTCTGTCTGGGGGGTCCCATGTGAGGAAAGACCCCAACCAAAAGTCAGAAAGGTTATTCTGGCTGATTTAAAATTGTAATCAATGAATTCAGGATGTTTTAAAACCTACAAAACAATGAAAATCTGACATTAAAAGGCTGGCGTACTGTTCTGGGAGGTCCCAAAATAGATAACCCCCCGAAAGGGGGTGGGGGTCCAGAACATTTTACACCCATCATTTACTCATTTGATTCCTTGACCCAGAAAACATAGGATTGGCATGTTTAATTAAGTTTCTAGGTTGTCTAGAAGCCAATATAGCACAAATGATGTATTTTATGTTGGCCATTTTGAACGGCCAAAATAGTGGCTTTGCAGGTGTCTGTGCAAATGCCAACAAAGATTTTTGGATTCCCCATGCTCTGAATATTCCAAAAATGTATAGTTTTACTAATCCCCCAAAAAATCCAACGAAAATACATAGTGAAACTGACTAGGAGGTTTTGATACTAAACTGCGACCTGACGGTCGCAATAAGGCGAATTAAAATAACAAAATACTAAAATAAGTAGGCCTATAGCAGGTGTAAAGTTTATTCACTTTTTGAAGCTAAAGTCCCAGACTCCGATGTCTGTGTGTAACAGCCATGCAACTACTGTATAGGTGATGCGGTCACCGGTCACACATTTCTGTAGGCTCTGCCCGACACCAATATCTGTGTAACATCCATGCATGCATCTATCCAAGAGACGGAACCTGACAGAGAGACAGCGATTGGATTTTACAAAACAGACCCCGAAACTCGTCGGGGAGAAAGAGGAAAGGAGAGCTTATACAAACACAACTCTAGTGCTGTTGTGTTGATGGCATAGGTTTATTGACGATCTGCAAGCTCAAAACGTGAGCGTTTGGGAGTATAAGGGATTTAAGGTCTGGGGATCTTAGTATAATCCAATTCTATGGGAAAGAATGGAAAATCAAATATCTATTTTCTTGATTTTTCTTGATTTTTGTTTTAGAGCAAAAAACGAATATTGGGTCAATTTTCCAATTTTCTAACCGTTAAACTAAAATAAAATTATACTAAGATCCCTAGAACTTTTTTCTGGCCTGGGATCTTAGTATAATCCGATTCTATGGGAAAGAATGGAAAATCAAATATCTATTTTTTTGATTTTTGTTTTAGAGCAAAAAACGAATATTGGGTCAATTTTCCAATTTTCGAACCGTTAGTATAAAATAAAATTATACTAAGATCCCTAGAAATTTTTTCTGGCCTGGGATCTTAGTATAGTTTGATTTTTTGGGAAGGAATGGAAAATCAAATATCAATTTTTTTGATTTTTGTTTTAGAGCAAAAAACGAATATTGGGTCAATTTTCCAATTTTCTAACACTGAAACACAATCAGGAAAATACTCAAATGTTTGTCCATTTTTCTGATTGTAGGCCTACTGCTATTCATTTTTCATTTTTTCCTCCCAATACAAAAATCCAAATATTGTCCGTTTTTAACCCTGCCCCCCTAGTGGCGAGAAAAAGAACCTCTGGGAACTCAGATTGGTAACCCTGAAACAAAAATCAGGAAAATGGTCAATTTTTCTGATTGTGTGATTCATATTTTGGCATTTTGTGATTTGGAACCGACAAAATAAAAATAGGCCCATTATTCAATTATCTAGTCCAGGAAAGAAACCTCATCATGAATGTCAAGACCAATCACATGGTCTACAACTTCAAAATAAAAGCTGTAGGCTAGCCCAGGGATCTTCAACGTTTTCAGGCCAGGGACCCCCAAACTGATGGGGAGATAGAGCAGGGACCCCCTACCTGGAAGACAACATATTGTAGGCTATTTTTATGTATAAAATGCAATACTATGCTATTAAAATAATAGATTAATATATTCATGATTTTATTTTAAATATGCATGTACTGTAGGCTACAAGTGGCGTACCACTGCCATTTATAAACATAATATATAATAAATAAGAGAACAATGTCAATACTATATTGACGACAACAATGACCCCTGGCCTAGCCTAACCACCTAACCCGGTAGGCAGGCAGGCAGGCAGACAGACAGACAGACACAGGGGCGTCACAATAGTGAGTTAATAGGGCACAAGGTGGAGGGGTCTGGAATTATTTTATAGGCCTACTTTAGCTATTGAAAAATAGCAGATATACTAGTAAGACGCCTCAGGGCGACATGCGACCTCGACCCCTCGATTAATTTGCAAGTGTGATCTGGTAATGCCCATATATGGGCATGTCAGAACATGCTCATATAGGGTGTGCCAAATGTAGTTCTAAGAGCGGCCATTTCTTGGGACAACACAGCCTTACACAGGTGTTCTGATTATACTATAGCATTAGTTCTATGCAATCAAACAATTGAAACACCTGTGTTTTGTCCCAAGAAATGGCCGCTAAGGACTACAATGACGTAGCCGCTGGCACACACTATATGCCAGATTCCCAGATATGCCCTTAATATTGATGGGACAGGGTTCTCCATATATGGGCATAAAACGGACAAGGATGTAATTAATTTGCAAGTGTGATCTGGGAATGCCCATATATGGGCATGTTCTGACATCCCATTGTGCACTACATATGAGCATAAATTATATGGGCATAGAAGGGACATCAAGCATGAGGGTGAGGTCAGAGCAGCAAACAAATTCTGTTAAGAGTGGTTCCCCTAACATCACAGTGACGTCACAGTGATGTGTCAGGGTGACCACAGTGTCAGGCGTTATAGACAGACAGACAGAGATATGGTCAAGCTGTGACCGTTCACATATTATATTATCCACCTGTTTCAGCCCGAATTCACTGTATAGAATTATTTTC
Organism: Nannobrachium achirus; assembly: GCF_963921795.1. Classification (NCBI taxonomy): domain Eukaryota; kingdom Metazoa; phylum Chordata; class Actinopteri; order Myctophiformes; family Myctophidae; genus Nannobrachium; species Nannobrachium achirus. The sequence continues at coordinate 2,567,008 of NC_137810.1, read as the reverse complement.
GACATACAGGCTCACATCGTGGAAATGCTGCTTCCTTCTGCGCAATGCACGATGGATGTTGGAAAGTTGTGGATACATATTTTTGAAGCGGTGAAAGCCGCTTCCAATGAGTGGCTTTGTGTGTCCCACGCACATATATGATCATTTCAGTCCAGAATGAACAGTTTTTTTTCAAAAACAAAATGTGTGTTTCATGTCCATATATGGTCATCCCAGTCCAGAATGAACAGGTTTTATCAAAACCAAAATGTCTGTCACCTCATGTCCATATATGGTCATTCCAGTCCAGAATGAACAGGTTTTATCTGTCCTGTACGTCCAGAATATCAGTCCAGAATGAATATTCGGCCCTCCAGATAAAATCATTAATTAATTCAGAATATAAAGAATGTATAGATCACAGAGTTCATAACTCTAGTCTAGAACACATAGAATAAAAGTTCACCGCTTCACTTCGAACCGAGGTTTGATTTTTAATAATAACTAGAAAGATCTCGAAGTGTGGTTGCTGACTATATTCGACAGTAAGCTAACTGTCATGCATGAAGCTCGACCAATTGATTCCCTATTGATTCCCACTTCCATTATTCCCTACTGATTCCCACTCCAATTCATTCCCTACTGATTCCCACTTGATTCACTATAGCCTAGGAGTCAATAAACGTTTATAAACAGTCCATAAACGTTACCCTATAAGTCGTTTATAAACAGTCCATAAACGTTACCCTATAAGTCGTTTATAAACAGTCCATAAACGTTACCCTATAAGTCTGTAAAGTTTCCCTAGAACTATAACGTGTTGCCCTGTCAGGCAACCACACTAATAACTAGAACTACATACACTCTGTCGAGGTGCCAACTTACACTACATGCTTAAGCAGGCCACACATGGCCTACTTCTGCGCAAGCAGAGTGTGGTAGCTTTGTCGAGGTGCCAACTTGTGCCTCACACATACGCAGGTGACACATGGCCTACTTGTGCGCAAGCAGAGCGCGCCACAAGGTGTGCACTGCTGGCCTCATGTCCCTAATATCTTCGCCTGTTAAGACTTTATTGAGAGCGCTCTTATATACCAAACACTGCTGACATCATCACCAGGAATGCTGGTCGCTCATTGGCTACATACAGTACATACATTCCCAGCTATTCCATGGCTATGGATTTCTCAGAGGTTTGCGGGAGTAACCAGCATCTGGGATCCAGTGAGAGCTCTCTGTTTTATGGGATACATACGTACATATGTATACGTATACATACAGTACATACAGTACATACAGGGCAGGAATTTCATGGAGGCCATGAAGGCCATGGCCGCCGTTGCCCCTCTGTTTGACCTTGTGCCCCTCAAACCAATGGCATGACCTGAGGCCACAGTAGCCTTAATGCCCCAGCTGACTGTACCACATTCTCCTCTGTCTCTTTCAGGTCAATATGTAGACAGTAGACACCGGTGTCTCTTTCCTTTCATGTAGACACCAGTGTCTTTTCTTGAGATTCTGAAATCTTAACTCCCCCGAGTCCCCATCTTTAAACCAATCCAGTGACTTTGATTGGTGCAGAGCTGAGCATGGATCAGATTGTAAATACTTAAACTATAAATAAATACTTCAACAAATTATTTTTATGGCCTTCCTGCCCTGGCATTTGGCCTTTGTGCCCTCAAAATTATATAAATACATAATATATATATTATGGGCATTCCCATATGAAGTCCTGTTAGATATGGGCTTCTGTTAAGAGTGGTTCCCCTGACAACACTCAGAAGATGCAGGTAACGTCATTTTGTAGTTGAACCAGATTTTTCCTGCTAAAGGTTTAGTCGGAGTCGGAGACAGTATGGACAGGCCTTTAAGTTAAGGCATAAGAGCTGGTACTTAAGACAATCAAAATAGAGCTGTGTTCCCTTCCTTAAGACTGGCATAAGACCGGCTATTGAAAATATAACATCAGAAATAGATTCTACACCTATGTATGAGATGAGCATATGCATGGTGAAGTTGTACATGGTAATAAACTGAATGATAGCTCCCATAAAACTACACAGTAAAAACCTGAGTTGATTTAACTTGAGAGGGTAGCCTTAAATGGAACTAAATGGACCCGTAAGGGTTCATTTATACTCTCTCAGAGTTACAAATGGATACATTTTGCTGTGTACCTATGGGTGCAAGACATTTTTGGACGTACGTACGTAGGTGAATGAGATTTTTGAAGACCGTAGCCCTGGAATGGCTGGGAATGTATGTATCCCATAAAACAGAGAGCTCTTCACTGGATCCCAGACGCTGGTTACTCCCGCAAACCTCTGAGAAATCCGTAGCCCTGGAATAGCTGGGAATGTATGTATGCATGTAGGTGTCCCCCTACAGCCAATGAGCGACCAGCATTTCTGGTGATGATGTCAGCAGAGTTTAGTATATAAGAGCGCTCTCGATAAAGTCTTCATTAACGGGCGAAGATAATTAGGGGCATGAGGCCAGCAGCGAGCACCTCATGGCGCTCTCTGCTTCCACACAAGTAGGCCATGTGTGGCCTGCTTGAGCATGAGGGGTAAGTTGGCACCTCGACAGAGTGCCTACAGAGTGACAGAGTCTAGTTATTATTAATTATTGCAACTGTCTCAATATAATAATAATATGTGAATGGTCAACAGCATGACCATATCTCCGTCAGTCTATAACGCCTGACACTGTGGTTCCCCTGACACATCACTGTGACGTCACTGTGAAGAACCACTCTTAACAGAATGGGTTTGCTGCTCTGACCTCACACTCCTTGCCAATCTCAACAGGCACTGTTTTGCGCGACCTCGAGGGCGAGGTCGAATGTCGCCCTTCAGGGCAAGGTCGCATGTCGCCCTGAGGCGTCTTACTAGTATATCTGCTATTTTTCAATAGCTAAAGTAGGCCTAGAAAATAATTCCAGGCACCTCCACCTTGGGCCCTAGTAACTCAGTTTGGGGGTCCCTGGCCTGAAAACGTTGAAGATCCCTGGGCTAGCCTACAGCTTTTATTTTGAAGTTGTAGACCATGTGATTGGTCGTGACATTCATGATGAGGTTTTTTTTCCTGGACTAGATAATTGAATAATGGGCCTATTTTTATTTTGTCGGTTCCAAATCACAAAATGCCAAAATATGAATCACACAATCAGAAAAATTGACCATTTTCCTGATTTTTGTTTCAGGGTTACAAACGGACAATATTTGGATTTTTGTATTGGGAGGAAAAAATGAAAAATGAATAGTAGTACAATTAAAAAAATGGACAAACATTTGAGTATTTTCCTGATTGTGTTTCAGTGTTAGAAAATTGGAAAAATGAAGCAATATTTGATTTTTGCTCTAAAACGAAAATCAAAAAAATTGGTCTTTGATTTTCCATTCCTTCCCAAAAAATGAAATTACACTAAGATCCCTAGACCCCGAAAACGTTACCGGTACTTTAGTATAATTTTATTTTATACTAACGGTTAGAAATTGGAAAATTGACCCAATATTCGTTTTTTGCTCTAAAACAAAAATCAAAAAAATTGATATTTGATTTTCCATTCTTTCCCATAGAATCGGATTATACTAAGATCCCTAGACCCCAAAAACGTTACCGGTACTTTAGTATAATTTTATTTTATTTTAACGGTTAGAAAATTGACCCAATATTCGTTTTTTGCTCTAAAACAAAAATCAAGAAAAATCAAGAAAATAGATATTTGATTTTCCATTCTTTCCCATAGAATCGGATTATACTAAGATCCCCAGACCACTTAAGCCAACTTACTTTTATCAAGTGATCTGACATGTTGCTCGCTGTAGAGTGGTAGGTCATAGCCAGATCCTGCATCTTAATTTATTTTTGTCCTATACTGTTCAAAGTGACGGAGCCTGATGAGTGTTGACACAGCACAGCTGCAGGTTCTGTGGATTCTACGCAAGCACACACACACAGACAGTACGGGCTGTGCCTCATTGATTGATTGAAAGCAGCCAGTAGGCTATGCATGTGTTATTGTAGCTCTGGTCCATCACTTTCACCTCCCGCATTGCTCCCGGTGAAGCTCTGACAGACCCGTCGGGAAACGCATGGACTCGAGATTGTCGGCCCCACCGAGCGCTCAATACTAGTGAAAATAAACAAAACCGTTTCACTACTCACCAAACCAAAGGTAGTTTTGCGTTGTTGAAAGTCTATTCTCCGCGGTGGTAAACCTCTCAGCACCCCACCTACTCTGTAAAATACATTATTTTTGTCATGAAATAAAACGCACACACCTCAGGCCACCTAGCGGCCACCGCAGATACAATGGTTCACAACCCGGAAATAAGCGGCGGTCGAGTTGGATGCACTTTATTTCATGCCAAAAATAATGTATTTTACAGAGTGGGTGGGGTGCTGAGGGGTTCACCACCGCGGAGAATATACTTTCAACAGCGCAAAACGACCTTTGGTTTGGTGAGTAGTGAAACGGTTTTGTTTATTTTCACTAGTATTGAGCACTCGGCGGGGCCGACAATCTCGAGTCCAGCCGTTTCCCGACGGGTCTGTCAGAGCTTCACCGGGAGCAATGCGGGAGGTGAAAGCGATGGACCAGAGCTAGTGTTATTGCAAGAAACCAAACTATGTATGTTAAATCATTAAGCACCCCCCCCCCCCCTTGCCATTCGACTAGGTGTAACATGGTTAATAATGCTTCCACTTGCCCATGCATTAGAAGTATATAGTGTTCCACCTTAAGAGTGTCCTGCCACCTTAAGACAATGGGCGCGACTGTCTTTAGACAATGACGTTGTCTCATTCACTTCCTATTCTCTCCCTGATATGAGAGCGGTAGGTTGTGTTTATTGTGCTCTGGAGATTATTTGATTTATTTTGTTATTTTCGTATGAATATATGAATACATATGTACACAGAGATATTATGATATAAAATGATGCTTTAGATAGTATTCTAATTTCACTGTGTCTGCTCTATTTCTAGCCCCATATAGAACCTCACCCGTCGCTGCATACGGTTGTGCTCCGAGACGGAGGCCCCTCTGGTCGAATGTCTGTTCGAATGCAGCGACGGTTGGGGCTACGTTCGACCAGAGGGGGCGCTAATGCTACCATTCCGGCTGCAACTTCCAGGCTTGTAAACATTACCGTCTGACAAAACTAGCGATTTTAAGGGGTTGTTTCGTGCCCTGGTTCATGTTTTATTGACCCTGGCTAGGTTTTCATAGTCTGGGAGCTCGGAACTACCGTTACTTTGTGGATACAATTTCGGGAAGAGTGTTTTCTACCGCACCGTTGGAGGCGTTCGCCCCCCCCCCACGGGGAAACCCTTATAGGACCTCGTCTCGGAGCACAACAGTATGCAGCGACGGGTGAGGTTCTATATGGGGCTACTCTATTTCCAGCCTGTGTGTGTTCATATACTGTCCAAGAGAGCAGATCAGTGATTGCTTCATTTCTCTGTTTATCAGAATAAATTCATTGGCTGAGCTGAGAATCCTGGTCTGTGGTCCATTCTACAAAACACAACGCACGATCACGTCTGTTACATAGGTGCCGTTTCGATCGATTAGTCGACTATTCGACTATTCGGGGTCACCCCTACAGTACGGTAGTGTTTTAAACCAGAAACCTATCTACCAGTAAGACTCCCTAATAGGGAGATAAGCGACCATCAGGTCGCAGCGTGATTTTAGGGCAAAATGTGTAGGAGCAGTGTCCAAAAATGTGTTTGAAGAAATTGGCCTGTTGGTGGAGCTATATGGGACAGATCCATATTGATGAGATGAGTGTAGACATACTGTGTACCGATTTGCGTGATTTTAGGGCAAAATCTGTAGGAGCAGTGTCCAAAAATGTGTTATAAAAAATCAGCCTGAAGGTGGCGCTATATGGGACAGATCCATGTTGATGACATGAGTTTAGACATAGTGTGTACCGATTTGCGTGATTTTAGGGCAAAATTGTAGGAGCTGTGTACAAAGATGTGTTTTGCAAGAATCGGCCTCATGGTGGCGCTAGAAGAGGGTCATGTGTGAATTGAAGGGTGGAGGTTGTGATTTGGCAGGCAAGGAGTATGAGTGCAAAATTTGGCATGGATCGGGGCAACGGTTGCGGAGATATGAGCAGTGCAAAAGTGTGACGTGTGACGGACAGACAGACGGACGGACAGCCGGTGGAGGTTTTGATAGTAAGTGCGACCTGACGGTCGCAAACAAAATTCAAACAGAATATGTAACATGCACGTGACGTGGCGACCTGAAGGGAACAGCCCATAGGAAAAGAGGAGAGATCCTAGGTCATTTCTGGGTGGCAGAAAAGTTGGTTAGTTATAAGGTTTCTATGATTAGGCTATCGCTAACCCTATTTTAGTCAGGATTAATCCTAACCCTAACAAAGATGTTTTATATAACCCACTGTTTCCTCTCCAGATATGGATGACCACCACATCCCAGCTCAGCCCATGGATCCAGATGTGTTCTGTTGGGTGGGAGTGGGACTGGGTCTGCTGGGGGTTGCCATGGGAATCTTCTTCATCATCAAAGGGAATAAATGCAACTAAAACATTGAATGACATAATGAATTCACACAGAGATACTCCTGTTGTGAACAATTCTCTTAATGGAGTAGTTCACCTGCAAAATGACTTTTTTTTCTTCTATTGATTACTCACGCCATGGAGACTCCTCATTGATTCCAGATGGGAATGGGGGTAAATTTACTCAAATATGTATATATTTTTTTTTCTTAGGAATGCGACAAATACAAAAACTTAATATTGAACTCAAGTCTCCATGGCGTTAGTAATCAATAGGAGAAGAACAGTAATTTCGGCAGTGAACTACTCCTTAATCATGGATGAATACATTCATTTTCAGTGCTTATCATTGTCTGAATGATATTTTCACAATATCCCTGATTTATATTAAAATCATAGTGTCATTGTGTGATTAAAAACGATTTATGCAGTTTTATTGTCTCAGTATAACTTAATAAAATCATATATGACTTTAATAAGCTGCAGTTGTCTGATGGACTACAGGAGTTGCTCCTCTCCTCTCTCCCTTAAAGGATCAAGAAACCCTGCCTCTTTATTTGTTTTATCATGATTGAGAATATGAAAAGAAATCTAAAATGTAGGCGTGGTTATCTGCTGTTGTGGGGGGAGGGGCCGGAGTAATGCGTGCATATCATTATGTTATGACACTAGACTCAGAGAGAAGCTGTCTGCACTTGTTGCTGTTTGCATTTTGGAAACAAATTTTAAAACCAGACATTGTAGGTGTAAAAAGTATAAAGATTCTGCAAATCCATGGTGTAACAAGTAAACATGTGCAAGTATTTTATAAACAGAGTGGCGCCAAATATTTCTTTTCTACCCCGAAACTGGAACAACACAGAAATAACTACAGAGACAGCAGAAATCTCTGAATCAACAAGCCCATGGGAAAACTGAACCATATCATTGCCCAGTATCACAAGTGACTCAGTGATATAATATATTTTTTTTTTAGAAAAAGTGATTTTATGTTTCATGACTCTTTAAAATTTTCCCCCTTTAACTTCACTTTAAAGTTAAGTTCAAGAAACCTAATAATTATGAAACTGCAAAAGTTTTATGTAACATTTGTCCGTCTGTAATGTCAGGAGCTAGAGCTCTATGTCCTTTGTTCCTCTCTGTTGCACACAGAGCCGCTTTGCCCTCCACCTGATCTAATGAAAATGGCACTAAACACATTTATTCTTTCACATCTTGATTACTGCCAAATAATATGGTTGAATGCCAAAAAAGAAAGATTTTAGCAAAACGGTAAATGTTGCATTTATACAGCACTTCTATCCAAAGCGCTTAACATAGATTGTGCATAACATTCACACACACGCACGCACGCACGCACGCACGCACACACGCACACACACACACACACACACACACACACACACACACACACACACACACACACACACATTGATTCATACACCGCTGGTGGAGAAATCCATGCAAGGCACCAACCTGCTCACCGGGAGAAACTAGGGGTTCAGAGTCTTGCTCAAGGACTCTTCGACATTAACTCAGGGGGAACCCAGGATCGAACTGGGAACCCCTCATGCTCTAATGACGGTTTCTCTACCCCTGAGCTATCCGCCCCAGCAAACTTCCATTAGTGCAAAACAAGGCAGCACGGCTTGCTCTAACACCATGCATTTCAATTAGAATGGCTAAAAGTTGAAGTTGCTACTCTCAACATGGAAGGTTTTACAATCTAATTCGTCACTGAGAGGATAATTTGCATATACCCCCCCCCCCCCCTTCTAGATTTTCACACCATCAGTCCCCACAACCCCCCACCTTCCCATATTCAATGTTTTCACACAGTGTTGAAGCGCATGGTAGAACACAGAGAAATGGAAACATGGAATGCTTTGCCACTGTTAATGACCAAACTGACACAGAAATCACTGTTAAAAAGACAATAAAGAAACACCTGGGAAACTATCTGTTGCAGGACAAGCCCACAACGCGTTGCTGACCCAACATGGTGAGAGCTTGTAGGTCATCTGATTTCCCCGATACCATTGTACATACAAAGCAAAACTGGCAATAGTTCCTGTAATTTAAACTGGCAATAGTTCCTGTAATTTAAACTGACACTATAGTTCCTGTCATTTAAACTGACAACATAGTTCCTGTCATTTAAACTGGCAATAGTTCCTGTAATTTTGGCGTTGTAATATCTTTGCTGCATGAATACAGAAAACATTTTGAGGTCATGACCTCAGCCTCCTCAATGGTAGCGATGGCCCAGCTGACGCAGGGAGGCTCTCTCCATTCCGACATGTCGCCACTCCGAAATTGACTTCTTATTGTCGGAGTGGCAACACTTCCATAGAGGTTAGGTTTAGGGTTAGGGTTAGAGATAGGGTTAGTGTCTGAATGGAGACATGTCGGAAAGGAGACATGTCGGAGTGGAGAGATGCACCCGCTGACGCACACGTCGGGCCGACACAACAGCATATGCATATTGTCTGACGTCATAGTTTTTCGGGACTCAACTCATTCTCTCTCGTTAAAGGAAATAAACAATCAGCGCGGACAGGCACGAGGTGGTGTGTCATGGGGGAAAAAAATTAAAAAGGCCAATAGCTTGTTTATGTGAATATAAATGTATCTGTGAGAGCATACATTATTTTCCTGTCCTTTTTTATTTACTTTGACATACATTTGTCTGGCCAATGAGAACATAAATACTATACGATCTGCTACATTTTTTGATTTTGACGTCTGCCCAGTAACAAGTGATGACAGTGAGTACTACTCAATGTACTACACAATGAAAAAACACTACTCACTGAGTAGTGTTTTTTCATTGGTTGTTGTAGAAAAGAAACTGTAGGAGAGGAGAGTCAGAGTTCATTTCAGTGAAACGTCTCAACTCGGCAGCATGACTAAACTCTGGCTCTGGATTTCACTGTGTTTCATCTGTTTTCAAGGAGCAGGTAAACCTGATTTAATTACTAATCTTTGGCTCTGTGTCTCACTGATACGTAGAGGTGGAAAGAGTACTGAAAAACCTACTCAAATTGTTACTTGAGTGTAAGTAGGCCTACTCGAAGTACAAGTAAAAGTAGGCTACTGGTCCAGGAAATTACTAAAAGTAAGAGTAAAAAGTAGCCTATTTAAAAACTACTTTTTTACATCAATTACATTATTATTATTACATATTATTCATGTGTCTCTAGGAGGTTGACATTACTTCATTAGACCCCCTGGTGTGGTTGTTATGAGCAATTATGTATTCTTATTGTATTTGGGTTTTTAGCTGTAGGCTGCCACCTTGTGGGTCAAAAGTGCCGGTCCAAAAACACAGATACAATTACACCATTCACCCAACACTGTGGGTGTGGCTAACTTCAGCTGGGTCACCACCCACCATGACAACCAGGCATAGAGACACACAGGTGCCTACAAATTCACGCCCACAATTGAAACAGCGGCCCCGATTCGGGTAAGGGAGAACGGTGAACTGCAAGCCAGCCCATAAAAAGTCATTGCAATTCAACTGTGGTTAGCTTAATATTAAAATAATCCTACACGAACCGAAGACTATATTGATTTAAATAAAAATATGTTTTCAAATGTATGGCCTGACTCTGCCAACATATCTTCTTGTTTGCTAAATACATGATGTGTGTCACATTTAATTTGCCACTTGAATGAGTTACCCATAATGTTAACAGAGAAGAGGGGAGACGGCAGATACAGAACCTGTAGCTTTTCAGTGACATCACTGTCTTTACTGCTGTGCATTTACAAACGCCGACTTTGAAGATCCCGACGTTTTCAACTACAGAGTGAATTCTCCAGGTTAGTAATCCAAAAATAACCTGCAAGACTCTGTTTGGAAGAAGCAAGATGCGATAATTTCCCAAAAATAAACAGCCTAATTTTACATGAGAGACGAGCGTATCTGGGTATTGAAAACCTCAAGGGATGCGTCCATGACGTGTGTACCATGCGACCACTTAAACTTAAGATTTCCAATGCTAGCACTTTTGACTCACAGATGAAGTATATTAAAGTATATAGTATGTAGTGTATCAAGATGACAGATATGCCACTTTAAAAAGGCAAAATTAAACTCATGGGACACTTTATTAGAACACCAAAAATATCGCTATGGCCTCAGTAGTAAACCACTGAAATTATGATATTTCACGATGCCTCTCATTGGGATTGCATTGGCAGCTGCAGTGCACCGTTCTCCCTTACCCGAAGTGGGGTCGCTGTCACGATAGGGGGCGTGAATTTGTAGGCACCCGTGTGTCTCTATACCAATGAACTGGTGTGTGTGGCCACATAAAAAACCTCATTTTAACTCTTTCTGTAAACTTTTTTGGAAAAAAATCTTCCTCCTAGTATAATCATAATAGTAGATAATCATGTTTTATAAGGGGGAAAATCTCCAGTAAGGGCGAGTGCCAAAGTCCGGCCGGCTGCCGGCCGTCTTTTCGGGGTCGGGTCCTACTCTGACGTCATATGGAGGTCTTTTCGGGGTCATACGTCGTATGGAGGTCTTTTCGGGGTCTTTTTGGGGTCGGGTCCTACTCTGATGTCATATGGAGGTCTTTTCGGGGTCGTACGTCATATGGAGGTCTTTTGGAGGTCTTTTCGGGGTCGGGTCCTACTCTGACGTCATATGGAGGTCTTTTGGAGGTCTTTTCGGGGTTGTAAGTCGTATGGAGGTCTTTTGGAGGTCTTTAGGCCGTTACATCAGGCCGGCCGGCCGGTACATCAGGCCGGCCGGCCGGTACATTAGGCCGGGTTAGGCCGGGTTAGGGTTAACGCTAACCCTAACCTGAAAAGACCTCTGAAAAGACGGCCGGCCGAATGTACCGGCCAGCCGGCCTAATGTAGTTCATGGCCGAATATAGCACCGGCCGTCTGAATGTACTAGTGGCCGGACTTTGGCACTCGCCCTCTCTCAAAATCACGGCACCCCATCTTTAATGTATGCTATGGCATGCCCTCTACCTCATGTTATTTGCATGCTGTGTTCAGCAAACATGTGGCTTACAAATACAAAGTGTTTAAAAGCATTACATTCATAATGATTTGGAACATTGCCTTGTCATCATCTCAATAACATACATGCCCATTTCAGCAGTTTAAAAGAAAAAGCATGGACAAGCAAGTTTATGAAAAATATGTATAATTTATTTATTGCGATAAATGTTCCCGGCGATGAGACCCTCATAGCTTGCTTGACCCTCATAGCTTAGACTGACAGGAAATGGGGAGAGAGATGGTATGCGCCTAGTATATGGTATGCGCCTTGACCACTAGGCCAGCGGGCGCCCCCCTTATAGCTTGCTTGATGAAGGTCCTGGATGTTGTCTGAAAGAGAGAAACAACACAACAGCCAATAGTTTTTATTTAAATTATAATCAATGTCACGCTAGTAGTAAGGGGATTTTATAAGATATTTGACCAATCTGCGAAGTAAATCGTTACCAAGAAATGTCTTCACCAATGTGTTTCTAAAGGTGTGTAATAATATGTACTAAAAGGTTGAAATTCAACTCCCGGGGAAACCATTAAAAAAATGATTTGTGTTTGTGTCCCATTAATTTTACTATACAGGAAAAATAAATACAAAAAATAAATATGCTTTAAGTAGCATGTGAGGGGTCAAACTATGGGTTTTTCATGATGCTGAATCCATTGCAAGCATTTGTTTTGCATGAAAAACATTCCTTGGGCTAAAAACAGACCCACAAAACGATGGTTTAGTGATGAATCATCACTTTTCACCGTTTGTTAGGGGCTATTTGTAGCCCATGGAATGTTTTTCGTGCAAAACAAATGCTTGCAATGGATTCAGCATCATGAAAAAACCCCTGTAGTTTGACCCCTCACATGCTACATAAAGAATATTTATTTTTTGTATTAGTAAAGTTAATGGGACACAAACACAAATCATTTTTTTTATGGTTTCCCCCAGGAGTTGAATTTCAACCTTTTAGTACATATTATTACACACCTTTAGAAACACATTGGTGAAGAAATTTCTTGGTTACGATTTACTTTGCAGATTTTCTTATGTTCCCCTTATTATAGTTACCCTAACCCTTGCAAATATAAATTATATTATAAAACATACATGAACAACTTTAGTCCTATTTTATACCGTGGCTATTTGAAAATAGCAGATCTACAAGCTCACAACGCGTTGCGCAACATCCGCCATAACTGTAACTGAGTATTTCTTGCAGTATTGATACTTTTACTTAAGTAAAACATTTGAGTACTTTTTCCACTACAGGAATGAACCGAACGTTAATACAGGCGAACATAGGGTTTATTACATTACACTAACCCTCTGCAGAAGTGAAAACCTCAACATGAATCAGAGCTAGCTGCTAGCTATCTGCTAGCAAGCAGTGGTGGAAAATGTACTCACATTTTATACAATTACCAGTACTTTTACTTCTATATCACTACATCTCGGATGCAAATATTGTACTTTTACTCCTCTACAATTATTTGAAAACTTTAGTTACTAGTTACTTTGCAGAACACTTGGCCCTGTTTTAAACGTGGGCTGTTTGAAAATAGCAGATCTACAATCTCACATCTCGTAGTGTTGCGACACATTTTACTCAAGTCAATTCTGGACTTTTACTTGTAACAGTCCGCACATTGAAATATTGCAGTAGTCTATTGATACTTTTACTTAAGTAAAACAAAAAAAAAACTTTTCCCAACATCAGTCAAAAACAAATACCTGATGTGAGCCTAGCTCCGCAAGGCAGAGGACTTGTCAGATTTTTCGAGCGCACTCATGATTATGTCACATCAGTATGCGTCAGTACGATTCATTGACCTGTGTTTTACAACACAGGTAAAAAACACTAATCAGAAAACCGCTTTTAATAAGATTTTTAAGAAAATATATTATGTAAACTGTATGTAAACAATACACAACAATTAAGTGCTGCAAATATTGGAAACAAACAACATATAATAATAATAATAATACAAAATAAATAATAATAAATAAACATTACGGAGTTAACATTATAGAGATAATAAAATATAAAAAATGTAAAACAAATGTACTTTTGTATTTTCAGATGGATATGGACACCATAGTGTTCGGGAGTGTGTGTTTAACTCCTCTGATCTGGAGGACATACAGTACATCTGGTCAATGAGTTTCAACCTAGAGCAGTACCTCAGGTTTGACAGCCGAGTGGGGCGGTGGGTTGGTTTCACTCCGTATGGTGTGGATCAGGCAGAGCGCTGGAATAAGAATCCTTCATTGATGGATGTATTGAGAGCACGACCACTGACAATCTGCAAACCCGAAGTTGAGAAAGCCTACTCCAATGTTCTGGACAAGAGAGGTAAGCTGATCTTAGAACAGCACTAAACACTCATCACCTCATTAATACTATGATAGGACATCATAATCATGTATTAATGGCATTAACGTTGATCTCATAATGGTTATAAAACATTCATTCATTTGTCCAGTAAACTCCCGCGGAAACTTGTGGATATATATATATATATATATTTATATTAGTGCTGTGCGAGTTAACTAAATTAATCGCAATTAACTCACCGTTATGTTAATCGCGATTAATCGCAATTAATCGTATATTTATATATTATTGCCATTTGGCCTTTGGACACTGTTTCTCAACATTATTATCTCAACTATTATTTGGGGAGTTCTCCAGATGATTAGCTTAATGTGCAATATTGTTTTCTCACTCAATAGTAAACAATCCAACAGGGTATCTGCACATTTATAAAGTGACAATTGAATTATTTTATTAATTTCTCAAATTCTCTCTCAAGTAATTAAAATGGTCAATATTGGCTATTTTGGCCACAAGGTACATCCCTGTTGATATAAAATATAATTAAAGCATAAAGGTAGACACAACAGTAATCAGACTAAGTAAATTAAGCAGATCCTTATACCCATCAGCTGTGTGTGTCATTGTTATTCCAGTTGTGCCCAGTGTGAGACTGACCACACAGCCCCCTGCTGCTGGTAAACACACTCAAACGCTGATGTGCAGCTCCTATGACTTCTACCCTAATTTTATCCTGGTCACTTGGCTGAGAGATGGTGAAGAGATCGACTCTGGAGTGAGCGATACTGATATGCTGGGTGGTGGAGACTGGTACTACCAGACCCACTCCTACCTGGAGTACACACCCAGGTACACACCTAATTGACACCTATATGTAGTGATGCGCAGAAGCTCCCACTCGCCAGACCAACGCACAACCAGTCGTGCTAATAGGGCTGAGCCCGATTAGCAGGGCTGTTGTCGCTGGTTCATGGCTGGTACTAACCGTGGGGGCTACAAATACATAGAACACACCTAATAAGCCCTATTCACGGCCCGCCCACTCAGCAAATTGCTCAGCAACTTCCTGGTGCTGACCTCAGTTTAGAAAGGGAAACTATAACAGAAATTGCTGGACTTAAAGCCAACAAATCATTATTTCGAACGGTAAAGTAAATTATAACGCTTTGTGCCTTTTACTATCTTGTGTTCTTGATCATGCTAGCCGTATTTTATACTGTACTATTCGGAAATTGCATTAAATTAACGATTTCTGTGTTAACTCTATAGGCTTAGCAGGGTTTACCCTTCAAAATGTGACTTCAGCACCGGGGGATGCTGAGTGGGCGGGCGTGAATAGGGCTTATATACTTAGACATAGAAATACACACCCAGGTACACACCTAATAGACACCTACACATAGAAATACACACCCAGGTCAGTACACTTAGTACACATCAGAAAACACCAGTACAAACAAGTACAATATACAGTAGTATCCCCCCACTATTAACACCATCAGATCTCATAAGGACCTGTATGTCTGTGTGCGTCCATTTGTGTTTCAGATCAGGAGAGCAGATCTCATGCATGGTAGAACATCCCGGCCTGATTGAGCCTATCTTGGAGCACTGGGGTTAGTGACTCTAATTGCGACCATAGGTCGCATTTACTACCAAAACCTCCACCGGCTGTCCGTCTGTCTGTCAGTCACACTTTTGCCCTGCTCATATCTCCACAACCGTTGCACCCATCCATGCCACATTTTGCACACACACTCCTTACCTGCCAAACTACAACCTCCAAGGACCCCCGGAGCTCCAGGGACCCCCAGGTCCCTCGGGGACCCCCAGGTGTAAAAAATAACCAAATGTGCAAAAATGACCACCCCAACGGGGCTGCTCGCGGGGAATTCCTGGGGACCACCCACTCCTGGTGCTCCAGACCGGATGCAAAAGTGGTGGCGCCCCCAGTGGAGGACCCCCTCCACTGCAGCTCACACAAAATGCCGTAACTCGGGCTAGGAGCGTCCGGGAGAGCCGGGGCTGGTACCTATTCGTCCGCCAAGGCAACGCGGAGACCCCACCCCTCATTTCTCACATGCCCCTCTTCTAGCGCCACCTTCAGGCCGATTTTTAAAACACATTTTTGGACACTGCTCCTACAGTTTTTGCCCTAAAATCACGCAAATCGCTACACAGTATGTCTACACTCAACCCATCAACATGAATCTGTCCCATATAGCGCCACCTTCAGGCTGATTTTTAAAAACACATTTTTGGACACTGCTCCTACAGATTTTGCCCCAAAATCACGAAAATCACTACACAGCATGTCTACACTCATCTCATCAACATGGATCAGGAAGATTTTGGAAAAACACATTTTTGCCCTATTTGTGGAGATAAGCCACCTACGGTCGCTTATCTCCCGATTAGGGAGTCTTACTGGTAAACCAAAAACATAATGTTTATTTCCAATGATTAGTTGTCCAGTTGGTATTGTATTTTATGATGAGTCGCCTTTACTAAGAGGTACAGCTTGTAGGATGTGTGGAATGATCAACACAGCTAAACGTGTGGTTGAGCCCCCAAATAATTAGCTAAACCCCCCAGTTGCCCTGGTGCACCATAGGCCTTTTATTCTGAAGGGACAGACATGACATGTTGTGTTTGGAGCAACAACACCAACTCAACACAGCTACACAACCCATGATCAGGTGACTGACACACACCTGTGACTGAGTAACTCAGTCTTACGCCCACCGGGCCTAGGGGTGTTTGCAGGTGGAACAAAGGCAAGGTGGTATTTGCCAAAAGTAGATTTATTACAATAATGCAAAAGAGAATAACAGATAAATGTAATTAAATTTGAGGTTTTTTTCTCTCAGTGGTGAGACAGGGCGGGGCGGTCACCCGACATAGAGAACAAACAAACACAGAAAGCTATCCCTAACTAAAAGGTTAATTCCCAAAACTAACTAACTTAATAACACCCAAATACTTCCCTAACTGACTGCTCTACCTAATCTAACCAAACAACGTGAACAGAGTGGTAACCCAGCCCCTAAAGTGATCTAACAGAGTGAATGCTACAACTACGAAAATACTTACTAATACATTACCCCTGCACACCACTGTTAACGTGGATTCAGAAGAGCAACCTGTAAACAGACACCAAAGGGTTAGAAACGGCTACATCTAACGCTGCTCCGGTGGGCACGCTGTCAACTATACTACACTCGTAGCTTCTCAGGTCTGAATGACAGTGGTTGTCGTCTTCTCGGGGATTTTATAGGGGACGGACTTAACGCTGATTGGCTGGAGGAGGCAGAGTGACAGGAACCTTCCTCCACTCGTAGCGGCAGCAGGAATCTGCAGACGCACACATACAACACATAATACAGATCCCACTAGCTCTAGCTTTTATTCATTACTCTCGTCTGTAACAGTCAGATCTGATACGGAGGTCGCTCTAATACACAACCTAATGAACCTAACCCATGCAATAGCATTTTATAAGCAGCAGTAAACACAAATTGCCAACTAAGCCTAGGCTACTTGTACTGTAAACATGTTCACTATTATGAATGAATGAGTTCTCACACGACAGACAAACACAGACGGGTAGCAGGCAGGCAATAACTGGTGTTATTGAAGGGGAGAAATACGCTCATAAGATGCAAGGGAAAATATATATTATTTCCTATACAATCAGATGACTCCATGCCAGAGCTAGTGAAGATCAAGCTGGCCATTGGAGCAACATGTCTGGTTGTGGGTCTGGTCGTATTCCTGTCTGGATTCACCTACTACCTGGTGAAGAAAAGAGGTGATTAATAATGTTAATTAATGTTTAATTGACATGTTGAATTAATTATCAATGGAAGAAAATAGGTGAATATCATGTGTAATTAATGTTTAGTAAGCATGGTGACTACCAGAAGAGTCGCCTGAAAACACACTCGCCTGGGCTGATGGTTTATGCCTTTTGATTGATTAATCAATCAATCAAAATTGATTGATTGATTGATTGATTGATTGATTGATTGAGGTATTTTTTATTTTATTTTATTTTTTATTTATTGTTTTGGATAGGAAAAGTTTTCATGACAGTACAGCTCAATGATACAATGTCAACTCAATTGAAACTGTTAACCCTTCCAGAGCCAGCCCCTAGAGGGCGCCAAAGAATGCCAGGGTATCTCCCATAGGCGAGCGCATTAGCATCCGGGGACTCACGTTGCAGTGACGCGCGTGCTCACGTTCGTGCACATCATGGAAAGGTCCCGGATGAAAATGGCTACAAGATAGCTATTAGCTTCTTCTCATTTAAAAGCAAATTTTTCGACGATTTCGCCGTAAATAAACCTCGCGCCGCCTCCCTAAAAACACAATCCAGAGAAAATGACCTTCAAATATGTGGTTTTTCATTGGATTCGGCGGCGATTCGCGGCGACGTTACTCGCTAACGGCCGGCCGGGGGGCGGCCGGATCTCGGTCACTGGATTGAAAATTTAGGCCCAGGCTTCAGAAGGCCTCGGATCATTTTATTCATTTCATTAAAAAAGCCGAATTAATTCGGGATCGGCACACTGGACGTCGTTCCGGAACATTTGGTGAACTTTGGGGGTCTCAAAAATGTATTTTAAACCATTTTTAATGGAATATATCGTCGGACCATGTAAAATGGCTCGCTGGCTAGCGTAGGACGAGCCAGGACCACCCACGACTATACAAGCAGCTCAGGGTAAGTAAATTAATAAAAAAAATCGGCACAGTATGAGTTAAAGGACAACTTTTTGCCAGACCCAGAGGGTCGCCCTACAAAAGGCTTTGTCGGTCGGTCGGTCTGTCTGTCCCTCTTTTCCTCAGTGTGCACACACAGGTGACGGCACTCAAGCCAATCAGCCGAGCAAGGGAAGGGAGGGGCAGATGCGTGTGTGTGTAACACACACACGCACGCACGCGCACACGCACGCTCACTCACTCACTCACTCACTCACTCACTCACTCACTCACTCACTCACTCACTCACTCACTCACACACACACACACACACACACACACACACACACACACACACTCATAGTGTGCACACACAGGTGACGGCACTCAAGGCAATCAGCCCAGCAAGGGAAGGGAGGGGCAGGTGCGTGTGTGTCACACACACACACACACACACACACACA